>NW_011494874.1:394396-409714 GCF_000754665.1 Bison bison bison
TGGAGAAGACTCTTGAGAGTCCCTTGGACTGCAAGGAGATCCAACCCGTCCATCCTAAAGGAGATCAGTCCTGAATATTCATTGGAAGGACTGATGCTGAAGCCGAAGCTCCAATACTTTGGCCACCTGATGCAAAGAACTGACTCATTGGAAAAGACCCTGATGCTAGGAAATACTGAAGGAAAAAGGAGAAGGAGATGACAGAGGATGAAATGGTTGGATGGCATCACCAACTCAATGGCCATGAATCTGAACAAGTTCGGGAGTTGGTGATGGACAGGGAGGCCTGGCGTGCTGCAGTTCATGGGGTCGCAAACAGTCAGACACGACTGAGAAACTGAAGGGAACCGACACTGCTGTTTACTGACGTCTCAGCTGTATGTACTGATCTAATCCTACTGTTCGACAAGAATCCACCTCAGTCAGGAGAAATGGATTTCCGGACAACACGCCAGGTCATGCATTTCAATGCTGCACCACAGCAAAGAGGCCTGTGGCCTGAGAGCCATGCCCCAACAGCCAGTCAGGGCGCACCTGCACCTTTCTGTCCCACGTTCTAACGTTTGTGTGGAAGATAAATCCAAGTACAGGAAACCACTTCTAACTAGAACCCAATTAACTGGACTCCATGCTACTATTTTTAGTAGAGAGAAGTCAGCAAATGACAAGGAAAGTTAGCAAATCACTTCCCTGAGAACTTTTTTGAAGCAGCACTAAGCTGATGACCTGGAACAACCGACACCCAGCAAGGCTTCTGCAGTGAGAGGACACGGAAGCTCCCTGTGGACTGTGAGGTCCAGGGAGGTGAGCTGTGATCCGGTAGGGGCCAGGGCAGACAGAGTCCGTTTCCAGAATGACAAGCCTGAGGCATTACCATCTTCTGACAGTAAAACAGACTTACTGCTCCACTTGCTGACAGAGAAAAACTAATACACTTCTCAAAAGGTTTTCAAAAATGCTTTCCAGAAATTCTCCATAAAAGGAAGTATTTTATTAACCACAACCTCTTTTCCCCAGGAATCCTAAGGTTTCCAACACACTGGTAACAACTGTCCACATTGTCAACCCCTCTCGTCACGGCCACCGAAGGGGGAAGATGCCTCACGTCATCAGATACTGTTTTACTGAGCAGTTAAAAGTCTGACAAAATGTTTATTCCAAAACTGTGTATTAAGCACCTACAATACGTTAAGGACTATAAAGGAGGCAGGCCTCAGCTCCTTACGGCCATGAGACAAGCCAGCAGGACTGGGATGGCTGCAGAAGCTGACGGGCCCCAGGTGGTGCTGCAGCTGCTGCGTGCCTGCCGGCACTGTGAGAGCCACTGGACCGCTGAACAGTTCAAGAAAGCAGCTAAGGACCCCAGGAAGGCTCTCTGGAGTTACTGCATCCAGGCTGTGCCTAAAGCAAGTGCAGACTCTGGGTGAGGGCAACCTGGAAACACAAGGCAGGTGGGCCATCACGCTGTGATGACCTCGGTATTACCAAGTTTTAAACTGGAAATCCCTATGTTTAACACATCCTACAGCTAACCTGCTTAGAAACAAAAGTGCATCTCTTACCGTCCACAGAACCGAACTCCCTTTCGTGTGCGCGAGTGAGGATCTCTTTGTACAGGGTCTCTGCCTGCTTGAACTTTCCTTGCTTCAGGTAGCAGGAAGCCTTAAAATAAAACAAAGCACTTACTACTCTTCACACGTCAGGGAAGCACATTCTCATCTGCAGGTTCAACTATGAAACAGCGCTGAGGCTTCAGGAAGCAAGGAATCTGACTATCTACAGGGCTGACCTGTCAACATACCAGGTTATTTTTTGTTTTGGCCACATTGGGGTCATCAGGTCCCAGTTTTGTCTGGTAGATCTCGAGGGCTCTCTGATAATAATATTCCACTTCTTCATACTTGCCCTGGTTCTGGCATAGTAGGGCCAAGTTATTTAACTGCTTGGCAACATCTGGGTGATCCTTTCCCAAAACCTAGGAATAAAAAATAGCATTAGAAACACTTGTTATTTTTTTCACAGGGTACCATCCAACCCACTCCCTACCCTACCACGAGAAGGCTCTTCCTAAACATCAAGAGGACTGTGCCTTGCTTCCAGGCCTGTGATACTTAAACATCCACACATGCAGCACAAAAATAACTTAACCAGCATTAGTTGAGTCTTCTTCTTGGGGGAGGGAGGAAACTGTGCTGATTTCCTTCCCAAGCTTTGGAGTCTTGAATCCTTACAATAATCCTACATGGTAGGTAACATTATGGACATTCTGAAGATGAAGAAACTGCATTTTATAAAGGCTATCTATATCTGACTGCCAAGTTCTAAACATGCCCAAACTCATACCCAGCCCTTTCTGACTCTAACGGCATTACACTCATTCCTGTGAAGAACAGCCTCAAAGGGAACTTCCAGCTCCTCAGCTAACATCCTACACATCCTCTCTTTAAAACCAGATTCTGTGATCACAAACCAGGTCTCTCACACTTCAAACTTCACTGCAAGGCTCTTCAAACTCAAACATGCTGTCCCAGACATCCAATACTCTTCTCCCAGCCCCACCCAGCTCCCCACTCCCACCAACAACTCACCGTGCAGGTCTCAGGTTCCCTCAGAAGGGACCTGCTTATATCCAATTTAAGGGACCCGTGAGTCCGTCCCCACCCAGTTAACTCACAAGTACATCACTTGGGTTTTTTTCTTTCTTTGCTAGTATCACTACTCAAAACCGCCTTATTTATCAATTTAGTTCTTTATCACCTGACTCTCCCCTATTAAAATGCAAGCCTCAGAGTGCTTTGTCTCCGTGTCTAGGTGTAATGTTATCTCAGCACCTAGAAAGGTGCTCGGAAAAAGCAAAGGCACCCCACTCCAGTACTCTTACCTGGAAAATCCCATGGACGGAGGAGCCTGGTAGGCTGCAGTCCATGGGGTCGGCTAAGAGTCGGACACGACTGAGTGACTTCCCTTTCACTTTTCACTTTCATGCATTGGAGAAGGAAATGGCAACCCACTCCAGTGTTCTTGCCTGGAGAATCCCAGGGACGGGGGAGCCTGGTGGGCTTCCGTCTATGGGGTCGCACAGAGTCGGACACGACTGAAGCGACTTAGCAGCAGCAGCAGCAGAAAGGTGCTGGCACACAGGTGGATGAATAAACAGTGAACCTCCTCCTCAGGACCTGAACAGGCCTTCGGCCTCTCCCTCCCTCTGCACTGCCCTCTTCTCCCTGGCTGGGAAGCCCTAAGACTCGGCTCCAGACCAACTGACGGCGGGAGGCCACGTCAGCACAGCCCCAGCCCTGGACCTGAAGGAGCTGCTGCTCTACACTCTCCCTGAGCTCTCGGCCAGAAGCCAACGTCTGCCTGGTGGACCGTGCTCCCAGGGAAGGGACTGTGGCTAATTTGAAATCATCAACTCGAACCAAGTGAGGGTTCCCAAGTCCTCAATAAATGTTTGCCAGATGAGTGAGTGAATGAGAGCAAATAAACACGAAAGAACCTACAGACCATCATCTAGACTTCACAATCCACAACAGGATACATGTGTGGTTCTCCCTGATTTTAACCCCAGCCCACTCAAAACCTGAGTGGATAAATAAAAAATAAAATAAAAACTTTATTTCTTTATAACCATCACGCAAATGACAGCATAGACTAAACTTTACCTGTATAACCTGATAATGAGCTTCTTTTCATTTTCCCTTTCCCAAGTACTTGCCATTATGACTCAAAATTAAATGATTAATCTCTCAATATCAATGATAAATAACATTCGATAATATGATAACATTTGATTAACAATGACACACACAAATTAAAACGTCATGATGTGGACCTGCCCAGTGTCTGCAACATTTGAATACACAGTTATATGGAGTACTGTGGAAATGAACAAGACCCATTTTAAAAACACCTAATCACTATGCACTGTACTAACCAACACTAAACGTCCACGACAGTGACTCAGTCTATGCTCTGAATTATTTTCTGGTTCTCAAAAGAAAAGCTATCGCAGTAAGTTTTATAAGCATATTTGGCGACCATTTAATTTTCATGTTTTTCTTCTTGACAGGCACATGCCCCACTGCAAATGAAATGCCCCATGCCTGGCACTCACAGGCCTCAGAAATTCCTTCTTCAGCCGAGTCACTTCCAGGCCACTCTAGGCCTCAGGCTGGGAGAGCCTAGAACTCGAGGCTCCACCCTCTGCACCCCGACTGCCCCAGACCCCCAGGCAGGCCCGCCGGCCGCGCCTCAGTCTGCAGCCTGGACTGAAGGGCGCACTTTAGGTGCTTGGCCAGTGAGGATGTATCGCCACGGTCCCATCTCAAAACGTAGAGTGAATTATGTAACAGCGTGAAGTGGGCGCTGCGGGACAGGCCCCCGGCGCACCTTCTCTCTGATCCCCAGAGCTCTCTGACACAGCGGCTCGGCCTCTTTGTACTTCCCTCTTTTGCCGTAAAGCACTGCGAGGTTGTTCAGAGTTGCTGCCACCTACCAACAGAGGGAACCAGGAAGAACGGTGAACGCCACGGCAGAGGGGACGTCAAACGTCACACACACACGACCCCCAGTGCGTGGCGGAAGCGCTCTCCAGCCGACGAAGGACCGTGACTCCACTCAGAGGTGAGAGAGCAACATCACTGTCCACAGTGGGCCAAAAGTAACACCAGACCATTAACAAGTCAGCATCAACATGATCTTGATTATTTTTTTTTTGAATTTCACTTGGAAGCCACAAAACCAACCAAAATAGATCTATATGCAAATGTGACCAGATTTTAATAAAAAGGCAATACAAAATCTTTAGGAAAAAATTTACAGAAGGACATGCAAATTGATCCAGGATCAAAAACACGATACGTGATCCATTTGAGGGGGGTGATCAACAACATGAGTGCACGCTGAGATCCGCTCAGTGTGAGCCCCACCCTAGGGCGCATCACTGCTTCCGAGCGAGCAAGTCCTACCTGCGCCGTCCAGTGAGAGGGCAGCTCTTAAATCTTCCCTGTTGAGTTTAACAGTGAAATGAGTTGGGTAAAAAAAAACGTATTAGGGACAGTAAAACTTGAAAAAGGATGAAGAACCAGTATACAAACCGCAGGATGATCTTTGCCCAGAGTTTTTTCGCGGATGGCCAAGGCATCGTTCAGTAGGTTAGCTGCGTCTTTATATTTATTTTGGTCTCTAAATTAAAAAACACACAATTATATGTTTACACACAGCTCACTACACCTTTTAAAATGTAATTCTGGAACTAAGGAAATAAAAGTTAAGTTTTAATTACTAAAAAAAATTAAAAGTTAGCTATTAAAACTATTAAAAACATCCCTAACAGTAGGAGAGAAAAGACTTCCTCAACAAACACGTTGGCAAGGAGAGCTGGGAGTCGGGCCTGCTAAGCTAGACCGCTGGGACAATACCGCCCCACGTGCGGAGGGGTCTGCACGTGCCCGCTGCCCCGCACAGGCAAGTGTGGCCGTGCAGACAGGGCAGGCGCAGAGCGGACCCAGCTGCCGGCCGCACGGCCTGGCGCGTCACGTGGCCGCCTCAACCAGCCCACTGCAAAGGAAGGACGTAACTCACAGAGCCGCTCTAAGAGGCTAATGATTTGCCAAAGCAGCAGCTCAGGGTGGGGCGGAGGGGCCTGCTGACAGTGGGGAGACGGAAGCAGCTGGGGCCCAGCCCAGCCCCCTGCGTTTAAGTGCTACCGACCGACCGAAGGGCTGCAAAGCAGTCACGCACTGTGTGACACTGTGTGACGCGGAGCGCGCACACCACTCCAGCGCTCAAGGACAGCCACCCAGCAAGGCTCCGCCCGCACCGCCCGGAGAGAGGGCTGAGGCTGCTGGTCCTCAAAGGGCACTGACTCCCTGGAGTAAAGGTTTTCTATTATATTAAACTTACATTATCATCTTATACTATGTTATATTATTAACATCTTATATTAAACTGACTCAAACGTTCTGTGAAAGTCAGCAGGTATGACACAGGCCCAGTTAAATACAGCCACAGCCAGCCCCCAGTGCCGAGAGTGCGATGGCTCAGACCAAGCAGGCACACTGAGCGCTGCTCTAAGACAGACCCGTCACAAAACGCCAGGGACTGTCACTCAGCCTCGAGGGCGTCACGCCAAGAGCAAGCGCGGCAAACCACAGCCGGAACCAGTCACAAACCCGGCCCTTCCCCAGACCCGCTGAGTCAGAAATTCAGGGGGCGGGGCTCAGCACACATTCCACAAGCCCATCCAAACATTCAAACTCAAATGAAAACCAATGCACACCTTGCCAGCATTAAAATAAATCCCAATACAGAAGTGGGCGGGATCACAGAAGGCCCAAACAACTAAAAATGCAGAATCACAGAACACAGATTAACACACAAAGCTGTATGTCTTCGTAATAAAGAGCAGGCGATAACCAGCCCCGCCCCAGGCTGGCGAGGGTTGGGGACTGTGAGCTGGCACCACCTTCCTCAGCAGCTGGGCAATCTGTATCAAGAAGCGTGTAAGGTGAAGACTCTTACCACTCAGGAATTGACACTGAAAAAAATTCAAAATCTTTTGCCCAAAACATGTTCATCAGTATAATATTAATACCCGTCCCCCAAAGAGCTTAAAATTAAATGTCCCTTAATAGAAGAAAGCTGAAATACTGAGTCATGGCTCAGCTCTGGGACTCAGCACTGAATACAGTGTGAACACAGACACAGCTGCTGGTTTCAAACGTGCTGCTGCTATGAGTGAGCCCTCACGCTACAGGACCGAGGACAAAGAGGGGAGGCCATCAAACTTCTGGCGCGTCTACGTGACCACACCTTCTACGTACCACAGTCCCAGTCACGTTCTACATGCGGTTTTCACCTAACTCACGCACAATAAAAATATCTAGGATTAGCTGGAAACACTCCCTCGCTCTCGATGGTTCACTCCCCTTCACAGACCCTCCGGCTCCTGTCTGCACCCCACTTAGTGCCCAGCTCCAACCCCAGCAGATCCTGTGGCCCGGCCCCCACCCCGCTCTGTCCTCCCCTCTCCCACAACTCTCTTCTGAGACCCAGCCGCTGGGCACAGGCACGTTCAAGCACTCCCCTGCAGCCCCATGGCCTACTCCCACCACACTCCCGCTGCTCTGCCCCGTGGGACGCAGGAGTAAGTCCCCAGCACACCCTGCAAGGCCCCAGAAAGCACTCGCACCCCTCCACTAGGCCTCCGTAATCCTCCCAACTAGAAGGCAGCTCCGCATCAGCACTTCTGTGTTGTTTTACTTTATTATTTATTGGCCATGCTGCAAGGCTTGCAAGATCTTGGTTCCCTGACCAGGGACTGAACTTGGGCCCTGACAGTGGAAGCACCGAGAACTAAAACCTGGGCTGCCGTGGAACCCCGACGCCTGCACTATTCTATTGACGACAGTCTCCTTGCTTCTATAATTACATGAACGTAACCAGCCTATTCTCTAAACAAGGTTCTAAGCTCCTTTAGAAACACTTAGGTGATGCTATCTATTTCACACTGCCAGGTAACATCACCTTTCATAACCCTTGCAACCCTTCTGAGGCTCAGAAAAGCTAAGGGCTCCGGACAACGCCTTCAGTCTAGTGGCCACTTAGCAGAGATACAAACTGAATTCTCCTGACTTCCAATTCAGTATCCTGCTTTCTCCTTGAGAACAGGTGTTACGTATTCATCTGTACAGTCTCACAGGAACCAGCCTGAAGTTTTACATACACTTGGGTCTCAAAAATGTCTGCTGACCTGTAAACAATCAAACTAACGAAGAAACAAGGTGCCGCTCCCTGAAATCCACCATGCTGGAGCAGCCACCGCAAACCAGTCCTGCCCTGGGAGTAACTGCCCCCTCCACAGGGGCAACTCACCCGACCTGCTCCGTTTCAGCTCAGCTCAGCAAAGGGCTCTGGTGGACCACTGCCCGGGGCCACAGGCAAACTACTGAACTCCACTCAGTGAGTTCACCAAGGGCTTCCGAGTTAGGAAACATGCTCAAGGACGTAACGCAAGGCAGAAACGAGACAACCTGGTCCTTAACGTCAAGGAATCAGGATTCCAGGAGAAGAGATGACAAAATTCAAATGAGGATGCCAAGCACAGAGCAGGAGCTATGAGAGAGGTGGGGCCGAGGGTTACGGGGCCAACAGGGGACGGGCGTGCGGAGCCCTGGAGTCAGGAAGGAGGGCTGACGGGGATCGGAGAGGTGGGGGGACAGGGCACACAGAGCCCTGGAGTCAGGAAGGAGGGCTGACGGGGATCGGAGAGGGTGGGGGACAGGCAGGAGTCGTCGGGGGCTATTCTGGGCCAAGGGAGCCTGGTACACCAAGTACTGTGGGGAAAAATAACCAGCAGTCTAGAGTGGCCTGAGGGAAGAAGGCTGGCCCAGGCGTCCCAGGCAGCATCCGCTCTACAGGGTGACGTTCCTGCCAGGGAGCAGCTCTGTGTTCTGAACTGAACCCCTGACTGTTTTGAAGACAAATGGATGGTAAGGCTGGAGAAGCAGCTCAGAGCAGGTTATAGAAACACATTCTCGGGGCAAGTTCATTGGAAACGCTGTCTGGGTGGAGTGAAGAGGAAAAAACGAGACTACTAGCCTGTACACCAGGGCCAGGATGTTGAGCATGGTGGCCACGTCAGGGTGGTCGTGGCCCGAGGTCTTCTCCAGGTCCTCCAGGGCCTGCTTGCAGAGGGGCACGGCCACCTCGTAGCGGCCCTGCGAGGCGTACTGGATCACCAGGTTGTGCAGGGTGCGCAGCCGTGCGGGGATCTCGTAGCCGCCCTGCTGCGCGGCTGCCGCTGCGCTGCTGTGCTGCTGCTGGACTGCGGAGAGAGGCCAGTTTAGACGCGGGGAGGCCGCACGGGACACCAACCAGAGCCTCCTTCGCAGCCTGTCGGGCGGGGGTGCTGCACACCCCCACTGCAAAGCGAGGCTGCCGCGGCCCTAGGAGGACCCCCCTCCTCCACACACTGAGAACCCAGACCCCGGGGGAAATGGCGGCCCACTCCCCTTTACTAGGGGCCGGCTGAACACGCGACCTGTGAGGCAGTCTGTGTGCATGTTCGCGCTCTTGCGAGGCAGGCTGCAAGCGCCCACTAATAACAGCAATTACCCCCAAGAGGAGAGGCCACCTCCCGCCCACCGGCCCCCACTCCCAACTCACTTCCTTGACCGGGGTCGTCATCATCATTTGGGAAGAGGTCATCCAAAGGTTCCTTGGTGGAATCAGCGTCTTTGTCCTCCTATGAAACCAACCCTGGACAGTTAGTTTCACGAATATTATAAAAGCTGCACTGGATATCTTTGACATAAATTTCATTTTAATTAAAAATAAAAAAGACAGTTCTCTTTCCAGATCAAATCAAGGATTAGCCACAATTTGCTTTATCTATCGGTTTAGGAAAGAGCAATGGGAAGTCTGCTGGCCTGAACTCAAAGTACCTGTGTAGGCTGGAGCCACAAACAGACCACGAAGGCACCTCTGTGCCTGAGTCGCCAACCGGGCCCCAGGAAGTGCAAAGAGCAGGGAGCGCTTTCTTATCTTACTTGGAAGCAAGTGATTAAAATGGCCAATCTCTGAAGACTGCGGAACTGGTGGGATGGACAACCCCTCCACACCCAGCACCACACAGGACCCCTAAGGGCGGTGTGACAGCCCGTGACTGGGTCCCACCCAGCACCACACAGGACCCCTAAGGGCAGTGTGACAGCCTGTGACTGGGTCGCCCAGAGAGGAGCCCTCAGGTAGAGACAGTGATCAGACGATGGGATGAACGGACAGCAGTTCAACCAGGTAAGAACTCGGCATCACCCTGGCACAGGAGGACACCAGGCTCCTCTGGAGGGGACACCCTGAGGGGTACACACCACATTTCCAACATTCCTGAGCGGGATCCTGGGACGAGTGGGAAACGCCACCAAGGACTCTGCAGAGATCATGAGCAAAGTGGACTCTGGGCTGCAGAGGAGACGAGGCGTGGCACCCTGCTCAGCCTCCCAGGTGTGGCCCTGGCCCCAACAGGAGAGCCCTCAGGCCAGGGAGATGCACCAGCAGCGCAAGGAGGAGCAGGGATGGGGAGAGAAGGTACCACGGGCGTGCCCTGAAAGGGGAGGCAGGGCTGGCTCACCGCATCTCTTCTCCAAGCCAGACACGTTTCCAAATTAGAAAGTATTAGAAAGTTTTAAATGTCTCTGAATCTGAGACAGCAGCTTTCCGCTGCTCAGTGTCACCTCATTTTCCAGGTGAATCAACTATTCTTATTTGCACAGCAGCCTCCAGGAGTGTCTTTAAAATCAAAACATCAGCTGCTCCTGACTTAGAGATGCAAGAGAGAAGTACAGCAAGTCATGCAACAGGGCGCTTTGGACTAACCATGGCCCAAATCATGGAGAAGCCGCAACCCCATGTGACGGCATGTAGAGACGGGGTTCTGGGAGGGAACCGGTTAGAAACACCACGAGGCTGAGGCCCTGGTGCTGGGCCCTGAAACACCAGGCGAGCTCCCCTGCCCCGTGCGTCCATTGCACGGTGTGAGGGCACAGTCAGAGGGCAGCTGTCTGAAAGCGGGGATGAGTCTTACCCAGCAACCAGCCCTGGGGAACCCTCATCTTGGACTCCCCGCTTCCAGACCTATGACCAAACTCGTGGTCTGTGGTTTAAGCCACCTAGCCCACGGTATTTTGCACGCAGCCCAAGCTAAGACACAGAGTAAGTGCAGGTCTGCTCGTGCAACGCACAAACTATTCTAACAGATGGGACGCGGGCTCAGACTGGAGACACAAACGCACAACTCTCAACGGTATACAGATCACGTAGTGATCACGCCTAGAACTACACAGACGTTAAACAAATCTTATCTCCAAACACGGTGTGAAATCCTGGACTGGACCCTAGAGAGGAAAAGGGACGTAATGAAGCACTGGGGAACTCAAAGGCTGTAGTTCTGTCCACAGTGATCGGCAACGGCATGCTCTCACTTCGGGCACACGCACTGCTACACACTGAACGTCTGTCCCTGCCCCCCAATTGATATGCTGAAGCCCTAAAGCTCAATGTGATGATATCTGGGGGTAACACGGATCAGAGGCAGGCCTGAGGGTGGGGGCCCCGTGATGACATCGGTGCCGTGACAGCAACAGGAGGAGACAAGCAACCAGGAGGCCGTGTGACGACACACCAGGAGGAAGGCCCTCGCCAAGGCTCCAACAAAGCTGTCACCCTGCTCAGTCTCGGAGTTCCAGCTTCCAGAAGCAGGAGAAACAAGTATCTGCTGTCTGAGCCGTGCAGCCTGTCGCTCTCTGGAGACAGACATGGCCTGAGTCAGCTCAGACACGTGCTGCGGAGATACCAGGCGCAGCATGAGGAGACTCAGAGAGGAGATGCTCAGGCGCGTCCGACTCTGTGGCCCGTGGACCGCAGCCCACCAGGCTCCTCCGTGCGTGGGTTTCTCCAGGCAAGAACACTGGAGTGGTGCCATCTCCTCTCCAGGGGACCTTCCCGACCCAGGGAAAGTGAGTGAAGGGTATATGGGGATTCTCTTCACAGGACCATTGCAACTTTTCTGTGAATCTAAAATCATTCCAAAATAAAAAAGGTTACTCTTCTAAAAAGTTAATTGAATCAGAAACAATAGTAACAGAGACTGGGATGAAAATCCAGAGAGCACCAAGAGAAGGAGAAAAGGACCAAGACCCTGGGGAACCCTCACACTCCAGGAACCCCAAGACAGGCCAAGGCAGTCGCATGAGCGAGCGAGCAGAAGGACCAAGCGGTGTCCTGGGCGTGGGGGCGTCTCAAAGACAAAGCCAAGATCCCCCACAAACCACAGAGGCATCCCGAGCCCGGACGACAGGGGGCTGGACAGGCACTGTTGATGGCGCGTCCAGTGGCAGGGTGGGCGGGGAGCCAACAGCAAGCGCCAGGGGCGCCCAGCAGATCTCAGGCCGGGACAGCCCTCACCGAAGGCAATGGCTCCTCTCTGCATTTATTTTGTATTTACCAAGCACTTTTACATTTTCTGACGATTGTTCAAAATAAACACGTATGAGAAAAGTACTCCAAAGAGAACGTGTACAACTTTCCCAGGGACTCAGCCCCAGGACCCTTAGCCCCGGGTCGTGTCACACGCAGGCTCTGGAGGGGAAAGAACCGCGGCGGCGGGAGGGCGCCACTGCCAACCCTGTGCTCCTGTGGGACCACTCACCGAAGGGGAGATGTCGTCATCGTACTTTTTCAGCTGATTCATGAATTCCAGATGCTTCTTCTCTTCCTCCAGCTGAGCCACAGACTGCTCGCTCTTCTGCAGCTTCTGCTGAGTGTTGGCCAGCTCATCCCGCAGCCACTGGTTCTCCTGGCACAGACGCCGCACCTGCGCACGCAGCTTCTGCTTCTCCGACTCCACGGCGTTCAGGTGGTTTGACAGCGCCATCATGACCTGGACCGACAGAGACGCTGATGGCACTGCAGCGCTCAGCCTAACAAACGCTACCTCCCACCTCCGCAAGCGCCCTGGGGCTGCAGCTCCAGCTCACCCTCGCAGACGCGTGCTCCGGAGAACGTACAAGCAGTCTGCTGTTTACTATTTCCACCCTCAGTCAACAGCCACATGCAGGGCATGATCAAGAATGTTACACGCTCATCTCTCTCTGCCTCTGCCTCTCTGCCCACCCCACTCCCCAGCCTGCTGAAGATACAGCAAGGAGGCATCCCTCGGCAAACCAAGAGGGCTCCCACCAGAAGCCAACCATGCTGATACCCTGACCTCGAACTTGCAGCCTCCAGAACTGTGGAAAACAAATGCCCACTGCTGAAGCCCTGACCTGACGGCATTCTGTTCTAGCAGCCAGATCTGACTGAGACAACAGCTAAATTAAACGCCTCTTCCTTCTCTCTTGAAAAAAAAAAAAAAGAATATTGACATGCTCAGAACATGTAGAAAAAAATTAGTTTTTTTCTATCTGAAAGCACCTCTAACGGACTAGCAGTGGACAGGCGGCTACTATTCTACTGAAGCCGTGTTTTCATTTTCTATCTAGGTGGTGCCAAGAGAATTTCTCAGAGACTCTCTGCCGTGAGCAAACGCCACGCACACACACACACACACATGTGCAGAGCGGGCTGGTTACGGGGCAAGTCGCCCTCGCCACTGCAGGGGAAGGGAGGGAGGCTCTGTGGCCAACAGTGAGAGCCGTGACGCCCTGATGCACTCGCAGGCGGAGGTGCCCACTGGGCTCTGCCGGGGGTGCACTGATGGGCCTCAGGGAAGGGCCTGCCTGGGGCAGAGACAAGCTCCTGGGAGGACACGGGCTGCGAAGGAAGGCTGGCTTCGGTCAGTCTGTCCTCTGCAGTCCATGCACCTACCCTGCCTTCTTATTACCCTCCCAGGTCTAAAACCTCAAAGTCTAGGATAGGGGGCTCTTTCCTCCTCTTCCTTTTAACTCCAGTATCTGCCAGCCTGACAAAGGAGGTTCACACTCACAGTGAGCTGCTGGCCAACACTCTTTCATCCTTCTTCCTTAGGCATAAGAACCTGGAACTTTAAGGGGAAAGGCTCCATCCTCCAGCGTCCCTCACAACTAGATGTGCCCGTGGAATCAATGAAATGTAAGCAGAGTGCCAGGCACAGTTCAAGGAAGCAGAGGGAGGCACGACCTTCCTGCACCCTTCACAGTCACAGGACTGGGTCATGGGGCTGCAGCTGGACTGTCTTGTTCTACGAGACAGGCGGGCCGGGGTGCAGGGCAGCAGGGGCAGGGACCCAACAACCATGCAGCTCTAGAGCCTGGGCTAGGACGGGGTCTGGTCTGTACAGACACGACCGAGCAGTTGCTGGCGTGGGGCATGGCTTTCTGGGGAGAGGCGGGGCACCTGAGGCAGTCTCGGGCTGGAAGTGAGTGCAGCCCGTCTGCATGTCCCCCCGTGTCGCTGAGGGGCATCTCCGCCCGCTCCTGGAAAGGGAAGCAGGGCCATCTGGGACAGCCCACACGGTTATGTGGTCTACATCCGACTCTGACATTTGAGCCGCTGCTTTTGCTTCTTGTGCACCGAATCAAACCCTAACTGACACAAAGGGTTACCTCTGTTTTCACATTATTTTTTAAAACTGAGGCATGGTCATGTATGGATGTGAGAGTTAGACAGTGAAGAAGGCTGAGCACCGAAGAATCGATGCTTTTGAACTGTGGTGTTGGAGAAGACTCTTAAGAGTCCCTTGGACTGCAAGGAGACCCAACCAGTCCATACTGAAGGAGATCAGCCCTGGGTGTTCTTTGGAAGGAATGATGCTAAAGCTGAAACTCCACTACTTTGGCCATCTCATGCGAAGAGCTGACTCATTGGAAAAGACTCTGATGTTGGGAGAGATTGGGGGCAAGAGGAGAAGGGGACGACAGAGGATGAGATGGCTGGATGGCATCACTGACTCGATGGACGTTGAGTTTGGGTGAACTCCGGGAGTTGGTGATGGACAGGAAGGCCTGGCGTGCTGCGATTCATGGGGTCGCAAAGAGTCGGACATGACTGAGCGACTGATCTGATCTGATCTGATCGGATGCCCAAATCAATCATCATTTTCATAGCATACACAACCCACATATAAGCTGATTTCGATTATTCTGTAAGTATCTACCCTCTAGTTTAAACCTCGATTTCAAACAAAGTCTCCATTTTCCCAGACTGGCAAGTTCATGGTCACGTCATGAGGCCATACCTGAGCCTCACTCAGGCCAAGCTCCAACATCTCCAGTGACTTTCGGATCATGTTTGATTTCTCCTCCACCAGATTACTTTCGTCATCTTTCTTCAAACACTTTAGTGTCTCCAGTAAACTCTGCAAAATGGAATTATGCTCATTCTTCAGAGCTTCCAGCCCCTGGATTACTTGCTTTGTCTTGGAAATAATTTCATCCTGTGTGAGCTTCTCCAACTTGTCTTCCTTCATGTACACCATTGTGGACATGTTGTCATGCATTCTAGAACACAAAAAGAAAAGAGTCAGACACCGCATTACAGGCTTAATTTATGTTACACCTCTAGTAAAGCACACACATGCAGACTTTTAAATCAGCATTTTTACAGGGGAATAATAAGTAAGCACATTATGACTTGTTCCCTTGAAATACTACACTACACTGTTTCTGTTTCTCCTTCGCAGACCAAATTAATTACTTTTCTGGCTTCTGTCTGAATTTTTTTACAGGAATGAGAGTAACGACAAGCATCAAAAGCAGCAGAACATCCACATGGCATTTCCAAGACACACGGCCTCAGTGAGCAAACTTCCCTCTGAGTGTTTACCAGCTGTTTTCTCCTTAA
>NW_011494874.1:409814-410140 GCF_000754665.1 Bison bison bison
TCTCCTTAATGAAATGCAGAAGGGTCAGTAAATTCCATCACATATTTGCCAGATAAAACCTTGAGAAAGAGTCACAGCTAGAAAAAGAGAAACCAGCAAAGGAATGCAGAGCAATCAGAGCGGCAAGAGGACTGCGCCTGACTGCAGCCTGGTGACACGGGGCATGACCAGTGCGGGGAAGACTCCGGGGGGACGTCTCTGGTGGTCTAGTGGAGAAGCATCTGCCTGCCAACGTGGGGGACGCGGCGTCCGCAGGCTGCAGAACTGAGCCCGTGAGCCACGACTGAGCGCTCGCTCTAGAGCTGGGAGCCGCAGCAGGAACAGCT
>NW_011494874.1:410240-412209 GCF_000754665.1 Bison bison bison
TGGCTGCCGGGAGCCGGCGAGAGACATTCCACCCGTGACAAAGGTCATGAGGAAGGAGGCTCGGCATATGCAAAGGCAGGATCGAGCCTCAGGAGTCCCCCTGGATATTCTCGAGCATCTACCCCCAAAAAACCAGAGTCTGCCTACTTTATTGCTTTGTGCTCTCACCTCTGACTTTACTGGGGGCTGTCCCCTCCCACCATCTCGCTCTCTCTGTCAAAGAGTTAACTTACAGCTCCAATTAATAAAGTTCCTGGGCAATTAGGAGTGTTTAAATCCAAACCCCTCAGATAGCTCTCTAACTCGCCTGACAAGTTTACCCGGACTCCTACAGCTATGCATACGATTGTTTCCAGTCTCCCAGCCTCGAGAGGCACGGGAAGCTTAAGATGTTCAAATAGCTTAGAGCCTCTCAGAGAGTTAGAAACTGTCAGAATAAGACTAGTAAAGGATTTCATTGATGAACCAATGCTTTCTGCCAAGTTTTCACATCCCCTGTATTGTATCCTTGAATGTGTATTAATTAATAGTTGGTATATAGAAAAAAATAAGTAGTGGCCTTGGTGTTAGTAACTTTAGACCCTTAAGGTAATAAATTCTTTCCTTTGTTGTAAACCCATTACACATCCGCCCTATAGGAATGCAATTTTATCTTTGGAAGATGGCGCCAAACCTTAAAATAATTACTCTTAGAGAAAATAAGTCTTTGTTGATAAGTCGTTGTCAAGAGTCATAAAATGTTAATAAGCCTTCTGGCCAGAAAATGATGTAAATCACCTAAACCATTTGTATACGATAAATTTGCAGGAAAGAAACCCTGGTTTTTGATAAGGATCAAAGACTGCTGACTTTGCATCCCCTATTATCCTCTATGTGTAACTTAGGGTATATAAGCCCCTGTTAAAAATAAAGCTACGGGCCTTGCTCACCAACGCTTGGTCTCCCCATGTCATTCTTCCCCTCAATTTCCAGCTGAGTGTCCATCTGGAGCGCAGATATCCTCTGCGACCATTTATTTGCCTGGGCTTCTAAGACCCACTCGAGGTGTCTAAGGTAGGGCACCTTCCGCTATTCGAGAGGGCGCCTGCAGCCTCTGTGGTCAGAGCTAACCTGGTGTCACGGGTTATATTGATTTTCCTCGTAAACCAAGCTACTCAGCTTCTTTTCTCCACTGAATTTTCCTACTGAGCTATCCTCATTCTATTATTCTTTATATCTTTGATGAATAAATAAATAAATAGGTCGCCGACGCCGTCTCCCCTTCGAATACCCTGGATCAGCCGGGGCTGGTCCCTGGCAACTGGCAGCAACCAAGACCCAGCACAGCCGAGAAGGTAAACAATTAAACAAGAAGGGCACGGCATAACACGACGTCAGCAAAGTGGTGACGACAGCTGAAACGAAGCAACGGCTCTTTCTACTATCATCTCTTAGCTTTCAGTGTCTACCTTTAAACCCCACAATTCATTTGTTCTAAGGCCATAAACAGTGACCATCAGGAAAGCCTGTTCAGGAGAGTGACAGGGATGGAAGTCGGAATCATCTGTCAGGGTGACCTCCCGCAGAGCACCTGCGACGCCAGAATCTCTGTTCTCTCGTATCTTATACCCCCGTGGGTGTGAGCTCCATCTATAAGGCAGGAGGACTCGACCCTTGTGGCCCGCCGGATGCACACTACCCAGGACAGCTCCTGCACCCACAGACCATCCAGTGAATGGATGGACTGACAGACGCCGGGCACAGGGAACAGGCTTTTTGGCAGGATCTCAGTTCCCTGGTGGCTCAGACAGTAAAGCGTCTATCTACAATGCGGGAGACCCAGGTTCAATCCCTGGGTTGGGAAGATCCCCTGGAGAAGGAAATGGCAATCCACTCCAGTACTATTGCCTGGAAAATCCCATGGACAGAGGAGCCTGGTAGGCTACAGTCCATGGGGTCGCAGAGTCGGACACGACTGAGACTTCACTTT
>NW_011494874.1:412403-417693 GCF_000754665.1 Bison bison bison
TTCCAGCCCACGACCGCCTCAGGTGCCCCGCCTCTCCCCAGACAGCCACGCACCGCGCCAGCAACTGCTCGGTCGTGTCTGTACAGACCAAACCCTGTCGGGCTCTAAGGATGGGCAGTGTCACACCTCTTCAGGTCGTAGCAGTAGCTGAAAAGGGAAGGGGGGACCGTCTTGTTCACGAAAAAGAGAAAGGGGAACAGAGTGTTTACATAAAAGTAGGAAAACCACACAAGGCAGACTTTACTACAGGAACAAAAGCGAGACAAAATGAAAAGAACGGCCACTTTAATTAAGGAGATGCCTCAAGTAAGTAAATCCATTTAAAGAAACCCAACTTTAATTCTTTAAGGAATATGTAACACCACCAGCCACAGGGCACTGCCTGCTCACACACTCCTGTAACAGTTTTACCACACACAAGAATAACGAGTACAAACGTTATGTGGATGCACGCATGCGCGCACGCACACAGCCCACCCCCCAAAAACAGTCACTTAAGGCAGGTTTTTTAAAAACTCTTAAAAGAAAATTAAGCATAGAATCCCAATGTTCCTGGGCCCACAGTTCTCACGGTGCAGCGGGTAGCCGGAGGCCTGGCTCTGCCATGAGCCTTCCCCACAGTACGGCAAGGCCCAACCCTCCTAGGCGCTATGGGTGGCAGACCGCCCCTGCAGGCTCTGGTGCATGGAGCGGGTGCAGGCCCCTGCAGGCCCCGGTGCATGGAGCGGGTGCAGGCGAGGCACTGAGAACAGTGGCCACAGAGCACCCACACAGGACTCAGCACACCCCTCCCAGGAGCGGAGGTGTCAGGAACGCCCCTGACAAATGACCCCTCCAGGCCTGCAGACACAGGACTACAGCTCAGCACTTTGCTGGACAGTTCCATGGTAGGCTGCTCCAGAGTTCAGTTAGGAAGTGACTCCTTCTGCTACGTTGATACCAGCTCCCCTTGTAACTTCTACCCACTGAGCCAACCTCTGCCCTCTACAATAAACACAAAATACCTTCACTACCTCATCCACAAGATAACGTTTCAAATACTGTGTTACAAGAACAAGACTCTCCAAACTGTCCATCTCCCCAGCTCATACCTCACGCTACTCCTCAGGCACACGCCTTTATCCCAACAGCCTCCTTACCTCCCACTGGGATCACCATCACACGGACACAACTGCTGCTGCTTCATCACAGGAGAGCACACAGTGGCACCTAGATTCAGTCTGCTCAGTGTCTCTCTCATCTGCAAGCTAGGCCATTATAACCAAAGGTAGGGTATCTAAAAAAAGCATGAGACAACTGTCTACTTAGGGGGAAAGAAGCAGCATTCCCACCCTCACTGTACACTAAAATAAATTCCATACTGAATAAAGAATTCAAGGTTTAAAAAAAAAACCCACAAGAAACCAGAATAAAATTTAGGCAAAGATCTGTGCACATACAGGTGAAGGTAAAGAGCGTTCTACGAATAAAATAGCAGAAAACTAGAAGAAAAGACTGGTAAGAGTCTGTGTAACCAAGGCACTCTGAGGGGTCCCCTGGCGGCCAGGTGGTCAGAGCTCTTTGCTGTTACTGCCTGGGCCCGGTGCCTGGTCAGGGAATGAAGGTCCTGCAAGACACACGACGCAGCCAAAAAATAAAAATCTGCCACTGAAGTCTGATCTGGAAACCACCTTTCTGGGGAAACACCATTTTGCAGACCATCACAGTGAAGAGCTCAAAGATTTAAGGCAGAGGCCACAGTGACGTCTAAAAGGAAAAAAGCACTGGCCTCCAGGTGACCTCAGACACCCGGGCTCATCAGCCCTCCTCCAGCCCTGCTGAGGAGTGTGCCCTGAGGAGACTACAGAGGAGGAGGACTCAGCTGGCACAGGCCCGGCACAGCTCACAGGTACCCAGGGAAGCCGCTTCAGGGGCGGTGCATCCAAGTCCAATCAGACACCCTGCCTTTCGCTCACCTGCCTTGTGAACTGGAGACTCAATCTCACCTCGATGTCCAGTGGCACGGATACACACTTGACCTGGGACCGTGGTTAAGGGCTCAGAAATACTCCCCTCTCCTTCCCCTCAGTGACACACACAACATCTGGCCTCAGGCTACTCTAATTAACCACATGAAATTGTTTCAGTTCAGTCACTCAGTCGTGTCCAACTCTGCGACCCCATGGACTGCAGCACGCCAGGCTTCCCTGTACATCATCAACTCCAGAAGCTTGCTCAAACTCATGTCCACTGAGTCGGTGATGCCATTCAGCCATCTCATCCTCTGTTGTCCCCTTCTTCTCCCGCCTTCAATCTTCCCCAGCATCCAGGTCTTTTCCAGTGAGTCAGTTCTTTGCATCAGCTGGCCAAAGTATTGGAGTTTCAGCTTCAGCATCAGTTCTTCCAATGAATATTCAGGACTGATTTCCTTTAGGATGGACTGGTTGGATCTCCTTGCAGTCCAAGGGACTCTCAAAGGGTCTTCTCCAACACCACAGTTCAAAAGCATCAATTCTTTGGCGCCCAGCTTTCTTTATAGTCCAACTCTCACATCCACACATGACTACTAGAAAAGCCATACCTTTGACTAGCTGGACCTTTGCTGGCAAAGTAATGTCTCTGCTTTTTAAAATGCTGTCTAGGTTGGTCATAACTTTTCTTCCAAGGAGCAAGCATCTTTTAATTTCATGGCTGCAGTCACCATCTGCAGTGATTTTGGAGCCCAAAAAAATAAAGTCTCTCACTGTGAAACTGTTTACTGTGCTTTTATTTCCAAAAAGAGAGCTCTTTGAAGCCCCGTTATTCCTCTGGGAAGGCAACGGGACTGGATACTTAACTGCATGATCTCCAAGGCAGAACCTGAGAAATCTAACATCTGAACTGAGTTCCTAAAACACAAGAAGTCCTTCTTCGTATCAAATCTCTTAAATCCACAGTTCAACAGGCAAAGCTATTATCACTAACTTCCAACTCTCAGGATTCAAGTCCCCAATAAATTCTCTACTCTGACTGCAAATGATAACAGTCGCTAAGTAAAATAATGAAGACAAAAATAATCCTAAAGCGTAAGTTTTGACTTTAGAACTATTTTTGTTTCCATTACTTTAAACACTGATTCAGTCTTTGTAATTTTTATCCAATAGTGTATATAACAGTTTTTTTTTAATATTATTTGTTTGGCTGCATCGGGTCTTAGCTGTGGCACAGCAGCTCTTTCCTTGTGGCACACTGACTCTCGAGTTGTGGTTTGCAGGCTTAGGTGCCCCATGGCATGAGTTAGGGAATACTTAGTTCCCCAACCAAGGATCGAACCTGGGCCCCCTGCATTGCAAAGCATAATCTTAACCACTAGACCACCAGGGAAGCTCCAGTATAACAGCTTTGATAGGCATTTTTAATATACAGGAGTCGCAACAGCTGTACAGGACAGACTTCTGGTTGTCAGGGGGCTGAGGAGGCATGGAATGGAGTTCAGGATTAGCGGATACAAGCTATTATACACAGAATGGATAAACAAGGCCCTACAGTATAGCACAGGGAGCTACATTCAATGTCCTATGAGAAACCACAGTGGAGAAGAGTGTGTGTGTGTGTATCTGTAAACCAACTGTACTTCAGTAAATCACACACACACACTACCAGTCTCATGTCCAAGGATTTATTGCAATCATTTACTCATCTGACCACACTATGGTCAGAATTGAGAAGTAATACGAATCTAGCTTATCTCCACATTCAGACCCACAATTAAATCCTGCCTGGAGCATTCTGTAACCTAAAAATAATTCTTACTTCTTTTTAAAATGCCACTTCAAAAACACAGGTTCTCCTTTTGAAAGGCTGCCCTGCCCCTGGGAAACACAGGAAACCAAAACACGAGCCCTTCACTAAGAAGGAAGGGACTGAGCCATGCACACTCAAGCCTGAAACGAGATGGACAAGGCAACCGCCTCCCTTCTGTGTGCGGCATGCGTGCTTCACGTGACTCGGGCAGGGCGAGGATCTGGGCCTCGACAGTGACTGCAAGGGAGGACCAGCAACGGCAACTAACACAGAGACGCTGTGAGCACAAGACCGCTAAGGTGCACACTCTGCTCTCTCACCTCTGCTTTGAAGTGATCCGAGAGCTGATACGCAAAACAGCAAACAGCTCACACCACATGCTGCAACTCATTCTTCCTTTCAACCTGTTCTTTAACATAACTTGTCCTTTATGACAAGAGTGGTTTTTTACTTTCTCTAACACACCAGGGATAAAAAGAGAACTCTTCAGAGTTACAACCAGCTCCTGCTAGGAACGACGGGAATGGGACAATTTAGAGCGGACAATCCGGTACAATATTAGCTTGGGGCTCTAAACTGAGAAAGACCACCAGGTCCAATGAAGCCTCGCAGGGGAATGTGAGAACTGAGCTCGGCCACACCAGAGAGAAGCTGGAGGAGCCCCCCAACCTCCACCAGGCCTCCAGACCAGGCAGCCCGGCCCTCGCCGCCAAACAACCCAAAGACAGTAACAGCCCTTCACTCAATAAACATTTATTGAGCCCCCAATTCTACGCCAGACACTGTTTTAGGCTTAGGAGTCAGACTTTACCGAAGGACTATTTTTTCAAGAAAACATGGAGGTGACAAAGGAATATTCTACACACCAGGGCAGGGAGAGGCCGTGCAGAGAGTCAAAACAATCAGAGCGACTTCAGACTTCTCGAGAACAACCCTGGGAGCAAAAGGCAATAAACAAATGCCTTCGACCTTCTGAAAGGAAATTACTTCCAATTTAGAACTCTACAGCCAGCCAGACTCTCAGTCAACGGTGAGAAGAATGACATTTTCAGTCACAGGTCTCAAAAATTGTCACCTCCCAATGCAGCCTTCCTCAGGCTACTGAAGACGTGCTCAACCAAAACAAAGGTAAGCCAAGAAAGCAGACGACATGGCGCAGAGGACGACACCGGGGCTCTGCACGGGGAGGGGGCTCCCCACGGGGAGGGGGCTCCGGCACAGGAGGGGGCTCCGCATGGGGAAGGCGCGAGTACCAGGTAGACATCCCTGCACCCAACACACGGACCCGCACTCAAGACTCCAGGGCGCCTGACCTGCCTCTTGAGAAACCTGTATGCAGGTCAGGAAGCAACAGTTAGAACTGGACATGGAACAACAGACTGGTTCCAAATAGGAAAAAGAGTACGTCAAGGCTGTATATTGTCACCCTGCTTATTTAACTTATATGCAGAGTACATCATGAGAAATGCTGGGCTGGATGAAGCACAAGCTGGAATCAAGATTGCCGGGAGAAATATCAATAACCTCA
>NW_011494874.1:417793-422037 GCF_000754665.1 Bison bison bison
TCAATAACCTCAGATATGCAGATGACACCACCCTTATGGCAGAAAGTGAAGAACTAAAAAGCCTCTTGATGAAAGTGAATGAGGAGAGTGAAAAAGTTGGCTTAAAGCTCAACATTCAGAAAGTGAAGATCATGGCATCTGGTCCCATCACTTCATGGCAAATAGATGGGGAAACAGTGGAAACAGTGTCAGACTTTATTTTTGGGGGCTCCAAAATCACTGCAGATGGTGATTACAGCCATGAAATTAAAAGATGCTTACTCCTTGAAAGGAAAGTTATGACCAATCTAGATAGCTTACAAAAAAGCAGAGATATTACTTTGCCAACCAAGGTCAATCTAGTCAAGGCTATGGTTTTTCCAGTGGTCATGTATGGATGTGAGAGTCGGACTGTGAAGAAAGCTGAGCACCGAAGAATTGATGCTTTTGAACTGTGGTGTTGGAGAAGACTCTTGAGAGTCCCTTGGACTGCAAGGAGATCCAACCAGTCCATTCTGAAGGAGATCAGTCCTGGGTGTTCATTGGAAGGACTGATGCTAAAGCTGAAATCCAATACTTTGGCCACCTCATGCGAAGAGTTGACTCATTGGAAAAGACTCTGATGCTGGGAAGGATTGGGGGCAGGAGGAGAAGGGGATGACAGAGGATGAGATGGCTGGATGGCATCATCAACTCGTTGGACGTGAGTTTGGGTGAACTCCGGGAGTTGGTGATGGACAGGCAGGCCTGGCGTGCTGCGATTCATGGGGTCGCAAAGAGTCGGACACGACTGAGCGACTGAACTGAACTGCTGAAGGAGATAAAAACAAGTATCAACTCCGAACAAAACAAGAGATTGGAGAGGGAAGAGTCAGCAGTTTATTGCATGACTCAGCTATGGCACGTCCACAGTGATAAAGATACAAACGGTAAAGACTGACCTAAGCAAGTGAAAGTCCAATTCTATGGGGAGGTTGTGGCAACGCAAAGGACGCACCTGTGTAGTCAGGAGGGGCAAGAAAACAGGCAAGCTCTAAACATCTACAGAGGGAAGTCAAAACTGGAAACCATCAGACAGCAATATCAGCATGTTACTTAGAAATGGTGGTCATCATAGAAAAGCCGTCATTTCACTCAGAACAAGTGACAACAGTTACTTCTGGAGAGAGTGACAAAAACCCTATGTGACAACACTTTCAGACTGTCTGAAAGCAGACCGTACCATTCTCGTCGCATCTCACAGGAGTCCGGGCCCCGCCTGAGCCATGTCGGTCTCAGCATCTTGCTGAGGCCCTAGGTGCGGGCCCCCCGCTGCAGGTCGCCTCCCCACACACCAGCAAGTCCCTCAGTGCAGCCCAGGGGTGGGCAGGAGCATTAAGGACTCTTCCAGAGGCCGTGTTGAGCTTTGAGAGCCGCTCCTGTCTGGGAGAGGGCCTCTTTCCTCACCCATCTATCGCTGGCGCCAGCGTCGACTGTGGGAGCTGGCTTTACGCTTCGTTACTGTTTGGCGGCTGAGTCGCGTCTGGCTCTTTTTGGCCCCACGGACTGTAGCGCCCTCTGTCTGTGTGATCCTCCAGGCAAGAACGCTGGAGTGGGCTGCCACTTCCTTCTCCGGGGGACCTTCCCAACCCAGCTGCCTGCACTGCAGGCAGATTCTTTAGCACTATGCCACTAGGAAAGAGCATTTTACACAGGCTATCCCTAAGAATACTAATCATTAAAGATACCACACTATTGTGTTGCTCGAACTGTTCCAGCTCTGGCCATGGGAACGCTCTCCATTGCTTCTGTGCCCCCTGACATGCCCATCATTTTGTTTTTCGAGCACTTTCTGGCACCACAAGATGTTCTAGGCCCATCTTGTATTCTCCCTACCCTAGCCTTAGAATCAGCCATTAGTCCAAGGAATCTTGGTTTGTTTGACAGAATGGTTTAGAAACCACTCCTGGGCCCAGTGGTCTTCCCCTCAAACCCATAAATGCAATCTAACTATGAGAAATACACCAGACAAATACAAATTGAGGGGTATTCTATAAAATACTGACCAGTACTGCTCAAAAGGCTTCCTAAGTGGCGCTAGTGGTAAAGAACCCACATGCCAACACAGGAGACAGAGGAGACACAGGTTTGATCCCTGGGTCAGGAAGGTCCCCTGCAGGAGGCTATGGCAACCCACTCCAGTACTCCCGCCTGGAGAGTCCCATGGACAGAGGAGCTTGGAGGGCTCCAGTCCATAGTGCTGCAGAGTCAGACAGCACTAAGGCAGCCTGTCAAAGACCAGGAAAAACGATAGCTAAATTCAATGTGATATGATGCCCTGGATGGGGTTCTGGGACAGAAAAAGAAGAAAACTAGTAAAACCCAAATAAAACGTGGAGTTTGGTGAGCAATTATGTGCCACTGCTGATTCCTCAGTTGGCACAAAGGCAGAAGACCAGCAGGTCAGCGCCGGGAGCGCAGGGCACAGGCCCACTGGGGCCCCTGCAGCCTCAGGAGGGCTCTGCACCATCGCGGCTGCTTTCCTGTGAACCCAGAACTACTCTAAAGTAAAACGGTTATTTTTTAAAATCAATATGCAAAGTATACAAAAAAGTACATGTATAGCTTTGAGAAAAATAAAACCAAAAAGTAAATATGCAATACGTGTATTAAGAACTGACATCAAGCAACTTCGTTTTCGAGCATTTTCATCTGTGTGTTGTTTTAAAAGAACAAAAACAGTAAACAGCCAGCAGGTAGTTGAGTCGGCCGACACTAATTCCTACTCACCACGGAGGAGACGGACTTCAGCTCACACTATCCGGACAGGAGCTGAATCCAAGCCTGCCCACTCCGCTCAGATGCGCCTTCGCTCCAGCGCCAGGCTGCTGTGCTGCTGCACTCACCACTCAGGAAGCAGTGACGCCTGACCGGACAGTCTGGAGCCGCAGGCAATGGAACTTCTTAAGACCTCACACAGAAAGGGTTTGACACTTCTGCCACAGTAAAAACAGGCCAACCTAACACTGAGACAAGAACAGAAACAGTGAACACACTGCATATTTCATAAGACCCAAAAGTCTAAAGCCACTCTTTAAAGACCACCCTAGATCACACAGACTGGAGGCTCTGTCATACCAGATGATCATTTTCATGTGACAATCCTGTTTCCTCTCTACCACCTGATCATGTATTCACTCTCTCCTCCTCTGAACCACAGACAATGAGATTATACACACACAATCAAATACCCTACCAATTAACAGGCAATACAATTTTCAACAGTCTGACAACTTTCACCACAAACTCCCCCCTCTCAAAAATGAATAAAAACAAAGCAAAGACCAGAGATAGAAAGAGCACCACCTTGGTCACCGTACCTCCTAAGGTTTTATGATGTGAAATTCCACTAAGGAGTTAAAAAGCTCAAGGTAAAGAAAATTAAAAAATAAAACAAAAACACCCAAGCACTCCAAAAGGAATGTGAAGAATTAGGTTAGCGGTGGTAGCATTTACCCAAGTATATAGAGAATATACTTTTTTAAAAATTCCTGAATTATACCCTTTAAAATGGTTAATTTTATGTTATTATGAACTGATATCTTTTTAAAATTTTTTTATATGAAACTTTTAGTATTTTATTCATTTTCATAGTTTTACAGCATTAGTAAAAATAATGACCATTATAAATAAGTATAAAATGGAAGAAGTTGATGAAAAAATAACCCCAAGTCTTCCTTGACTCCCACCCTCCCACCAAAAAACTAGCTAGTATATGGCAAATATCCTTTTCACATATTATCTTTAGGCATATATTCACTTTGTAGTGGTGGATGGTTTAGTCGCTAAGTCGTGTCTGACTCTTGTGATCCCACGGACTGTAGCCTGCCAGGCTCCTCTGTCCATGGTGTTTTCCAGACAAGATTACTGGAGTGGGTTGCCATTTCCTTCTCCAATGAACTGATATCTTAACTTTTAAAAAAAGAAATGGGGCGAGGGGAAGCAACAAGTCTGTATGCAGAGTGAATGACAGCCAACAAAGGTGAATTATTCTGACAGTTCTCGGGTGCAAAATGAACTTCCTATAAACACAGCAGAAGATAGCATAGAGAAATAAAAATAAGATGGAGGAGAAACATGGAAGTCTTTGCCTTGCAAAGACTGACAGCAGAAAACCATACTTAAGATGTCTTTCCAAGAGCTGACCCAGCGAGAAACCGGCAGCCAGCCAGATCCATGGCCCATCTCTCTACACAAGCCCTGAGGAACAGGAGGCGGGGGGGGGG
>NW_011494874.1:422137-422466 GCF_000754665.1 Bison bison bison
GGGGGGGGGGGCAGAAGCAGGAGTGAGCCTCTAATGGGTCTGAAGAAACAACCTAAGTGGTATTCGGGGAAGTTCAGTCCCATGATCAGAACGTTTATGCTCCCCCAAATTCTACGTTGACACCCAGCCCCGACCACGATGGCACGGACGGGCAGCCTTCAGGAGGCCCTGCGGGTGGAGCAGAGCCCTCTTGAGTACGACTAGCGCTCTCACAGAAGAGACCCTAGAGGCGCCCCTCACCCCTCCCCAGTGACCCTGGGGAGGCTCCTCTGAAACAGGCCTCTGAAAGCAGGCCCTCAGTTCAGTTCATTTCCGTCGCTCAGTCGTGT
>NW_011494874.1:422743-426067 GCF_000754665.1 Bison bison bison
AGGTGGCCAAAGTACTGGAGTTTCAGCTTTAGCATCATTCCTTCCAAAGAAATCCCAGGGCTGATCTCCTTCAGAATGGACTGGTTGGATCTCCTTGCAGTCCAAGGGACTCTCAAGAGTCTTCTCCAACACCACAGTTCAAAAGCATCGATTCTTCGGTGCTCAGTCTTCTTCACAGTCCAGCTCTCACATCCATACATGACCACAGCCTTGACTAGATGGACCCTCACCAGGTGCTTAACCTCCAATCACCAGGACCTTGGACCTGCCAGTCCTCAGAATTATGAGAAACAAATTCCTGTTGTTTATAAGCCACCCAGTTCATTGTATTTTGTTCTAACAGCCTAAACTGTTATAACAACGACTAAGACATTCAGTATCCTGGAACCCAAGATTACAGTGTTTTGTGGGTAAAATGATACAAGTGTCAAAACTTAAAAAATTAAATGACTTACGTGCAAAACAGAAATAGATACAGAGAGACAGAAAACAAATGTATGGACGCCAGAGGGGGAGATCGGGGAGACTGGGGCTGGCACACACACTCTCGGCACTGCATATAAAGCGGACAGCTAATGAGAACCTGCCGCAGAGCTCCGCGGTGGCCTAACCGGGAAGGTCAGATACAGACAAAGAGCAGATACATCCATGCACGCAGCTGCTTCACTCTGTGCACGGCAGAGACTAAGGCAACACGAGAGAGCAATAAAATTTAAAAATTAAATACACGAATGACCCATCAATTCCACTCCTGGGTATACACCCAAGAAAACTGAAAACATGTGTATGTAAAACTTACACAGAATGGTCCAAAAAATAAAACTCTGGACAATGTAGAACTTGTAAACAAAAATTTCGCCATTAATCCTAACAGTAAAAATGTGGAAATGACCCAAATGTTCTTCAACTAACAAATGGATAAACAAAGTGTGGTATAACCCTTTGGAATATTATTCGGCAATAAAAACGAACAAAACACACATACATGTTACAGCACAGCCGACCCGTGCTAACTGCAGGGAGCAGCCACAGAAGGCCTCACGCTGCGTGACTCCATTACATGAAACGTCCATGGTGCTGGAAAGTAGATGAGTCACGGCCAAAGGCTGGAGGGCGAGGAGGACAACCAGAATTTTTTTTTAATTAAATGATACAAAGCACAGAAAACAAAACCACAAAACCCCACTCTGAGACCTACCTAATCTATTTTAGCTTTGTCAGGGAGTCGCAGAAAGTGTCAATTCTCAATCTTTTTATCCTCTGCCCCCTTTTGATAAACAACAAAAATCTAAAGCCCTTTTCAAGGTATTTTAAAATTTCTAGTACACAATTCATTACTTACTGCTATTAGAAAAGCAAAGTAATCAATAGTAATGTTAGAAGTAAAAATGTACGTAAACTTTTTGGTTCCGAAATTTCAAACTGAAAATTATACAGTGTGGAGTCAAAGGGAGAATACAACGTACTTAAAAAGTGAACAGCAATTCGAGACTTTCCACAGGATGGCTGGCTTTGCTCTGGGGCGGCAGGGAGGATACGCAGGAGGTGCGTCACTCTCAGTTTATGTAATAAAGTTAAGGTTCACATTGAAGCAAAATTCAAAAACCCCTCCTGCAGAGTCTCAATCTTTTTCACACCATGACATTTATGGCTAAAAATGCAAATGTCATGCCCTTTCGTGGTCTGTATTACAATCGTGAGTTTGTTTCCTAAATATAACACCACATTATAATGATAAACATATTTCATCCAGCTCTACGTGGCCTACCCCTCACCCATGAAGAAACACCGTCATCTCCTCATGGGAGGAGGTACTCTATCAGCAAACTCTGGGCTAGGGAAAGACACAGGTAACTGACAGGTATGGGTCCAGAGTCTGAAGTGTTCCCGAATGGAGACTTGACTGACTCCATCATTTTCTACTAGAACCACAGCATCTCCTCTGATCTAACTTTATCTAATCCTTTTATTTCCTCTGCTAAACTTGAATCACAAGGATGAACTGAATGAATCAATCCTGCTGGCTTAAAAATCAGAAAAACCTATAAAGTGAAATGCTTTAAAATTAAAGTCTCCACAATTACAGCATCTAATTTGAACGTGTTTACATCCAGAAGCTATAAGCCACTAGCTTACAAAAGCATGTATTTTCCTCCTGGGTGAGTCTACCATAAATGCCCCTGTAGAATCACAGCTCTGGGTACTTATCCCCACAGCCCTGCTCAGAGCCTGACTGAGTGGGGTTCTGTTGCGCAGTCGGCCGCCTCTGTGTACAGAGGCCCTGTAACCCTGATAACCAACCACACCACCTGCAGCAAGGGCCTCACAAGGCCGCCGGGTCCCTCACCAGCGCGTGTCGCGCCTCCCCCTCCCCGCGCAGGGCTCCAGGCCAGGGCCGAGAGCGCACCGAGGCTGTTCAATGTGACGTGGGACCACAGGCCCCTCTCCCTAGATGCAAATTTTAAGCATGAGAAACTATAGGGAAAGGTACTACATGAAAATATAGGAGAACACGTGTTTCCCTAAAACAAGGATGAGTGAACTCAAATGATGCAGATGTCTCTGTTACAAGTCCTTGGTTGAGCAAATGGAAAGGAAAAACCACTTTACCAGACAGTGTGACTAAGAGAATACATAAGAAGGTGTTACTGGTGACGGGCCAAGGGAGTATAAATACAGAGTATTCATTCTGTGGTTTAAAAAACCATCTTTATTTCAAAATGAAAAATGTCATCTTATTAGCATAATACCGCAAGACTAAAAGTTTATGTACTTAAGTGCTAATCAATAACACACATATGGAATAATTTTCTTTCTTAATTAAAAAAAAGAATTTTTAAAAATCTTTGAATTCTCTTGAGAGAAAGAAAATGGGAAGAGAGAAATAGACAACTCACTTACACCTTTACATCTTTCTGTATCCTAAGTTTTCCCTAAAGAGCACACATTTTTAATGCTTTTCAAAGAAAGACAACAGAAAGCAGGAACCATGAAGGAAAAAAACCTGAGAATGTGGATTTCATCAAAATTTAAAACTACTGATTATTAAAAAGTGACAGTCGCTCAGTCGTGTCCGACTCTTTGCGACCCCACTGACTGTAGCGTCCATGGGATTCTCCAGGCCAGAACACCAAAGTGAGTAGGGGATCTTCCCCACCCAGGAATCGAACCAGGGTTCAACCCATCCAGGGTCTCCTGCGTGGCAGGCAGACTCTTTAAAGGCACAAGGAAAAAACAGTTAAGCCCCAGATTTGGAAAAAATATTTGCAACATGTGGCAAAAGACACAAATCCAAATACCTAGAGAACTCCTACAATCAATTTT
>NW_011494874.1:426167-428481 GCF_000754665.1 Bison bison bison
TTTAATTGTTTTTAAACGCGCAAAAGAATTGGACACCTCACAACAGCAGGGGTATAAACGGCAAGTGTGTTAGCGAGCGCTCAGCGGCACGAGCGCTCAGCGGCAGGAGCGCTCAGCGGCACACGCGCTCACCGGCACGAGCGCTCAGCGGCACTAGTCATCTGGGAAAGGCGCCCTAAGCCAGTGAAGATGCCACCAGCCAGCAGCTGCTACGATGGGGCAGACAACACCAAAGGCTGGAGAGGACTGTAAAACGCACAACCGCTTTGGAAAGCTGGCAGTATCTTCAAGGTCAATCCTACATCTCTCCTACAAGCGATTCCACTCCTCGATATTTATGCAAAAGAAACGAAAATGTGGGACTTCCCTGGCAGTCCAGTGGTTAAGAGCTTCCACGGCAGGAGACATGGGTCTCAGGGAACTAAGACCCCACATGACCTGGCCAAAAAAATAGAAAATGTACGTCCACAGTCCTTACAAGAGTGAGCGCTCCCTGCCCCAGATGCAGATCAGGAGGAAACCGGCGAGGCCGCGGGAGGTCTGTACACAGGGACACTACTCAGGAACAGAAAGGGACAAACCCCTGACACACGCCATTCCAAGTGCTCAACTTTAAATGGCTGTGCTGCCAAAGAAGCTGGATGCAAAATGTACATACTGTTTAGTCTCATATGGATGATATTTTAGAATAGACACAACTAATCTGGAGTTACAGAAGAAAATCAGTGTTGCTGGCAGGGGAGTGCAGGCCACCTCCAGGAGCTAGGAGAGCCAAGCCCTCAGCAAGAGACAGCCAGTCGGCAGAAAACCAGGACGCCAGTCCTACAAACACAACGACTGAACGGTGCCACAACCAAAAGGGTTTCGAGAGCCCCTGAGCTCCGGGAGAGAGCCACAGCCCGGCACAGGGCTGCAGCGGCGTGAGCTCGGAGCAGAAGCCACGCCCGGACCCCTCACCCAGAGACTCTGAGACAACAACGGTTATCGTTTTAAGCTACGAAATTTGCAGTAATTTATTATATGGTAAATAGAGAACTAATATAAATTTCACACACAAAAAAGCTTTAGAACTTTATGTTTTAGTTAAAAAGGATAGAAACTATAGAAGAATCTTAAAGACATTATGCCAAGTGAAACAACCCAGTCACAAAAAGACAAAAACTGCATGACTCCAGCTGTATGAAGTATCTAAGGTAAATAAAGCTATAGAAACAGGAAGGAGAATGGTGGTTGCCATGAGCTAAGGGGATGGGGGAAATAGGGAGTTATTTAATGGATATAGAGTTTTAGTTTTAAAAGATGAAAAGCCCTAGACGCTTACTGGATGATATTTAAGACTACTGAACTTATTTAAAAATGATTACAATGGTAAATTGGGTTTTTTTTAAATCACAATCTGAAAAATATAGAAATCAACATAGTCTTCCCATTTGGCCAATAACACAAGTCATTTTTAAACAGAATAAGTGAATTTAAGAGAAAACACAACACCATAATCACCGTAAGAATGAAGACTCAATCAGCTCTCACTGACGATGCGGCCTGCATGAGCCTCTGTGAAGAACACAAATACAGCAGCGTGGTGGCCCGAAGCACCTTAGACAGCAACTCCAAAGAGTGACCGTGACCCCTCGGCACCACTGGGCTTCTGAAATGGAAGAAACGGGGCAGGTGCTTCCCAGGGAAGGCAACTGGAAGGCTGTGCTTAGTACTGCTGTGATCCACGGTTCAAAACTTCAAACATGCAAGAAAAACAAAGTTAGGAGCCCGACTTCACAGCTAGGCACCTCTGGTTGATGCAACCTTATCAGATGTCTCTAATTCTCAATCTCCCCAGCAACAGGACGGAGGTGACGCCTGCCCCGTGCTCGCCTGGCGTAGCGACCATTCACCTCCACCGGTCTCATCAGTAGCAGTATAGTGACTTCAGAGGCGGGGCATAAATTTCCACAACATACCATCAAAGGGACAATCCAAGGTTGAGCTAGCTGGGATATTTTAGAACCAAGGAAATAACTTCTACTTCATATATGCACTTAGCTTAACTGGTTGTTCTTTTGATAGTCACTTACATCTGCTTTATTAAGTTACCAACAACACAACACGACAAGCATATTTAAAAGCTCTTGTCTGCCTGCAAAAATCAGTTAAAAATAAAATCAGAGGACGTCCCTGGTGATCCAGTGGTTAAGAATCAGCCTGCCAATGCAGGGGACACAGGTTCGATCCGTGTTCCGAAAGGATCCCACATGCCTAGGGGCAACTAAGCCCGTGCACCCAAAGAGCCGAAGCTCTGCAACAACAGAAGCCGCTG
>NW_011494874.1:428581-431298 GCF_000754665.1 Bison bison bison
CTTAAATCTAAATAAAATACAAAATCATAGTTCATTTTTGATCTAAGAGTATATTAGCCAGCAAGCTACAGGACAGAATGGCACAAGAACACCTTGGGAGAAAAAATGCACGTCATCTCTCAAATAGCCTTCCTGCCTTGGAAAGCAGTATAGTCTCAGGAAAACTCTAAGAGGTCACTAACAGCCCTCCAGAACCAAATCCAATACTTTTCCGTCCAAATCTTCCTTTGCCTCTTAGCCAATGGGATATTGCCCTCCTCCTCCTCGTGTCCCTGGGCTTCGCTACCCTCGGGTACTCCGCAATCACTACCAAATGTCAGATGCTCCCAAATCCTTATCTCCAGCCTCTTTGTCTTGAGTTCCAGACCTGATCTCCAACTGGCCACCAACCCACTTGGCCACCGATAAGCACTGTGAATTTAATCGACCCAAACTCACGCTCACCATCTCCTCCTCCCATTCTTCCCACTGTGGTGGGCGTCACCTGCCAGTGAGTCACCCAAGTGAAAGACAAGGAAGTGATCCTCGACGCATTCCTTCACATTACATGCCAAGGACCGACACTGAACACACCAGTGCCCTCGTGGAGACTGAATGTAAGCGGAGGAGACAGACAATAAACTAAATAAGAAATTAATTAAGTAGGGAATTTCCTGGCGGTCCAGTGGTCAGGACTCCATGCTCTCACTGCCAAGGACCCAGTTCAATCCGTGGTCAAGGAACTAAGATCCCCAAAGCCAAGCGGTATGGCAAAAGAAAATAAAGAAAAAAATAACAAGTAAAATGAGGTAGTGCTGCACATAGTGACAAGTACCAAGGAACACGTGAGGAACTGAGGACACGCTGATGCCCAGGAAAGCAGACTCTGGACGCGCCTGGACGCACCCGAATGAGGGCAAGACGGGAAGATGAGGGGAAAAGACAGGCTGCAGCGCTTCTACAACGCTTCGAGAGCCCCAGCCTCCCCGAGTCCACCCTCCCTCAGTCCCTCTCCAACTCTGCTCCCGGCTCCCGGCTTCTCTCGCCCGAGGCTGTGTCCTCGGGAGCCCCGGCGCTCTGGACACGCTGCGTTTGCTGCTCTCGCCCTCCACCGCGCCCCTTCCCGACCTGCAGCATCGCCAATCCCAGGCCCGCCCCACTGTTCAAGTCTCACAGCCAGAGTCACTCACGCAGAGCACTCAGCACGCGTTTACGGTCATCTATGGTCCGGACTTCGAGCTGCCCCTGAGAACAGCGACTCCTCGGCAGAGCACGTGCCACTCAGCCGGTTCTCAGTGGACGTGTAAGACCGCGCCTTCACGTCTTAATAAACTAATCCTGTTTATCCCAGGCCACAAAGCTGACATCTAAACTTCCCAGCATTTTTGTACTGATCATTTGTTAATAAAATTCTGCTTTCTTACCATACTTCACTTACATTCCAGGTGATATGAATCCTACAATTTATTTAACTTCTCATTTTTCTATTTCTAGTTTTCTTTTTATAGAATTCTAGTCTGAGATGGTTTATAGCTGGGAAGCTATGCACTATTTTGCAACATTACGAACACGCTTGAGAAGGTGTGATTTTTCCAAAAGTGTAAACTTTAGGTCACTGCAGCTGAGCTTCTACTCACTGTGAGGTTTAAGGCATCGTGTGCCTCTCCTCGACCTCCTCCCTCCCCCTCGCTGGTGATGCCCGTGCGCCTCTTTCTTCACTACGCACTGACAGTACTCGTAGAAGACACTGCCAAGCTAGGTGCCCGAGCCAGGACAGCGAGGTGACCACCCACTGTCACGTCAGGACAGCACAGGGTGGCCAGACGCGTCTGCAACATGAGGCCGCATCCTTGGATGACTCGGAGAAACTGGCTCTAAGAGAGGGTCCTCCCCCCACAAACAATCCCACACAATCTGGAATTTTTAGCAGTTAGCATGTCTGTACTCTTCGAGTACCTAGGAAACAGAACAGTGGATCAAATTCCCCACTTTAACAAGTCTTGCTGCCCGTCCGTGAAAGAGGGTCATCCTAAATAAGACTATGAGATATAAGGACGCTGTTCCAATTTCTAATCAACTATTCACTGAATTATTACAATGTATGTATACTGAGCTAATTATTCTCATCAATGCCTTAGTCATGCTCTACAAAGTTTAACTCATGCAAAGAATCAAAGAACCAACTGCCCCTTCTCATAGCAATTTAAATGGTGGATCACAAATGTTCTGCTCTCACACTTTTAGAAAAACATATTTTTCCAAGAACTCCTTATCAAACGATTAATATGCAAATTCTGAATATGCTGCTTAAGGGGAAAAAAAAAAGCAACAACACATAATCTTTAATACAAAACTGCCTGGCTCTACAAATCTTTTCATTTTTTAGAGAAAGAGGTGCAGCAAATGTGACCAGAGCACGTACTCCAGGGCAGGGATGCTGCAGGTTAACTAGGGGCAACTCCAGCCTAGGCTAACGCTGTGGATGAGGCATTGAGGGTCTGCCACCGGAAGAAAGGGATCGTGGGCGGGCAGGGTCCAGCCGACCTCTCCGGAGGGTCCCCGCACGCTTCCGAGCCGCCGGCCGCCCCCCCGGGAGCGTGACAGGCGCGTCCACCCAGGGCGGTGCCTCGGGAGAGGGCGGAGGCCGGAAGGAAGGGGACGGGCTCGGACAAAGCCAGCCGCCCCCTCCCTGCGCGCCCCGGCCCCCTCCCGGGGCGGCTCCCGGGACTCCAGCTGTC
>NW_011494874.1:431398-431532 GCF_000754665.1 Bison bison bison
CAGCAACGAGGAGGCGCCCCGACTCGTGACAGCCAGAGAAAGCCCGGGCACAGCAACGAGGAGCAGCCCCGACTCGTGACAGCCAAAGAAAGCCCAGGCACAGCAACGAGAACCCGGAGCACTCAAAAATAAAA
>NW_011494874.1:432204-432984 GCF_000754665.1 Bison bison bison
AGGGCGCTGGCCGAGCACGGCCGGTCAGCACCACGCCTGGGCCTTTCCCTCCCGGGCGCGGCCGACTCACGCTCTCACGTAGCAGGAATAATGTTTATTCCCATGCTTTATGTGCTCATTTAAATCTTTCCAGAACCCTCGAGGCGGGGTGGGCTGGGGGAGCTTTCGCCAGCCCCACCACAGGAAAGGGTCCAGAGACGCTGGGATAAGCCAGGAGGCCGCTGGCCAGGAAAATCCAGTCTTCGGTGGAGACCTAGCTCCGAAGCCCCCATGCCCTGCCCAAGGTCTCATTCCCTCGCCCCTGAGCCATCGGGTCTTAGAGGGCCAAGCTCAAAGGCACTGTCCAGGCTCTCCCCGCGGCCTCCAGGTCCTCGCCAGGAACCGCACCCCAGGCTCATGAGCCGGGTGGGCTGCTTACTTAACCCCTACTTCCTGGCAAAAGCAAAGATGCCATCTCTGTTGTCGGACCCCACCCGGTAGCCATCGCCAGGGCACACCCCTGGCCGCGCGATGCCACGACCTCCAGCCCAGCCCGAAGGGCAGTACTTCCAGGTCAGACTGCGCTGCTGGGCCCCATTCTGCTGCATCGCGGCTCTGCGGGCCTGACTCAGCAGCCAGACCTGAGGACGTGCTGATTCAGTGGGCAAGGCTCAGCTTTCCTTGCCTGCCACCAGCCTGGGAGAACCCCATCCTCCCTACCCCACCCCCGTGCCTGCAGAGGTCCCAAGTGGCATGATTAACCAGGAGGGCTTTCTGTGCCAGCCCCACACCACGCCCCCC
>NW_011494874.1:433084-435493 GCF_000754665.1 Bison bison bison
ACACACACACACTTGCTTTTGAACTGCTGAGCTTTTCAGATGTTACCACCCCAGCACCAGCCGCCATTTTAACCCTGCAATTACTGAGTCACCCAGGAGGAAGTAAATGCTGCTGGATTTTCACAGGAAGGTCCAGCTCCTTTGCTTTCATTTATAAATGCGAAATTGAGCTAAAAGAGGGGATGCTCCCAAGGTGACACAGCAATTACTGGGCAGAGAGAGACCAGCAGTTAATCAAACCACCCCTCCACATTCCCTTACTGGATCAGCCACACTGCAGCTTGGATGTGACTTCCTCAACAACCGCCTTAGACTGGGCATGGCGGGCAGCTGTGACCAAAGTGCTGCAGAGAAGGAGGAGCAGGCTGAGCAAGGCTTCCTCCTCTGTCTGTGACTCTAGGCTCAGTGACTGTTCCTTCCACTCACCCATCACGGAAGCAAGTGAGGGACCTGGGATGCTCATGCCCTTTTCTGACAGGTGGCCAAGAGTGGATGTCTTTACGATTGCTCAAGCATATCCCTCTGCATCCCCACTGCTGCCAAGCTGTTCAGGCCCTATTATCTAGTTCTTTTATTCTCTCAACAAATACCTGTTGAACTGCCAGTGGTCAACATAAGAGCCAACACGCATTGATAAACAGGACACAGAAGATACCTGCTCTTGCTTGTGCAGTGCTCAATGATGCCCTGGTGGCTCAGTGGTGAAGAATCCGCCTGCCAAGCAGGAGACGCGGGTTCGATCCCTGAGTCGGGAAGATCCCCTGGAGAAGGAAATGGCAACCCATTCGGTATTCTTGCCTGGGAAATCTCACAACCAAGGGGAGCCTGGTGGGCTATACAGCCCATGTGGTTGCAAGAGTCAGACACGACTGAGTGACTCAGTATTCAGGCACACACGATTACCACTGGCAGAGGCAGTGAACTCTGAGGCAGGCAAGTGGGCTGAGATCTAAACAATAGGAAGGGGCCAACTGCAAAAGTGCTGGGGACACAGGGGCCACTCCAGGCCAGGGTCCTCAGGCGGGGATGAATCTGAAGTGGTGAGGAAAAAAAGCAATCACCCACCATACCTGGGGACCCTCCTGGAAGCACGGCGAGGCACCCTCCTCCGGGCAGCGGGGCGGGGCGCCCATCCTCACCCAGGGTCTCCCACTGAGACCAGCAAGCAAGCGTCTGTCCATCTGTCTGTCCTCCCTGAGGATCCTGGGCATCCCATCTCCTTCAGTCCTCTGACTCTCACAGTGACTCCCAAGAGAAGTCCCGCTGTCTCCATTTTACAGATGTTGCAGCTGAGGCCCTGCATGTTCCGAGGTCTGCTTGCTGCCTCCCAGGCAAGAGGCATTAATTCAGCTTTAGGAACAAATGGCAGGCCCTGGGTCTCCGTGTGCAGGCACCCACAGAGCCAGGAGTTGATGCCTTTGTGGTGGGGAAGCCTCTGCAGGGGCAGCGAAGCCTTCATCTGTCCTTCCCATAAACCTGGAGACAGGCAACAAGCTTGCACATCCCTGTAGTCAACAGCCTGCCAGACCAGCCTGGGTCCTGGAGGGGTGGAGCTGTGCCTGGGGGCCAGCGGGCACCCCACCCTGTAGGCAGGACTAGGGGTTCCTCACTCCTGGGTAAGTGATCTTCTGTTCTGGAAAGGCAGCCGTGGCCGCCTCCTTATTCTCTCTGCCCGTCTCTGTCTCTCCATCCTCCTGCCCTGCCCTCTGCCCTCATCTGTTTCTGTCTCCTTTCCACCTTCCACGCCCCTCTTCTAACACCTGAGACATAACAGGCAGCCTGTAGGTCGAGACAGAGGCTGGGAGTTGGACCATACGGCTGCGCCTGCTGTACAGCCCCCAGGGCCCAGATGGAGCAGTGACTGAGGTCCCTGGTCAATGAAGAGTGGGGTGGGGGGGGGAACACGCTAAAAGCTAAACTCTTGCTATTTGGAATCACTGAGGCATCACAGACAGGCTGGGAGGGTTTTGTTCAATTCAGTCGCTCAGTCGTGTCCAACTCTTTGCGACCCCATGGACTGCAGCACGCCAGACCTCCCTGTCGATTACCAACTCCCGAAGCTTACTGAAACTCATGTCCATTGAATCAGTGATGCCATCCAACCATCTCATCCTCTGTCATCCTGTTCTCTTACCTTCAGTCTTTCCCAGCATCAGGGTCTTTCCCAGTGAGTCAGCTTTTCAATCAGGTGGCCAAAGTATTGGAGCTTCAGCTTCAGCATCAGTCCTTCCGATAAATATTCAGGACTGATTTCCTTTAGGATTGACTGGTTGGATCTCCTTGCAGTCCAAGGGACTCTCAAGAGTGTTCTCCAATACCACAGTTCAAAAGCATCAGTTCTTCGGCCCTCAGCTTTCTGTATGGTTCAACTCCCACATCCATACACGACTACTAGAGCCAGGATTTATT
>NW_011494874.1:435919-436491 GCF_000754665.1 Bison bison bison
GAAGGAGGAAGGGAGGGAGGGAGGAAGGGGTTAAGTTGGCCTGCCCGGGAGGGGCCGGGAAGCGGTACTTGGGTGGCGACCCCGGCCCAGGCCACACGGGCGTTGCTCCCGCGGAGGGACAGGGAGCGGGGAGGGTAAATACAGGCTGTGCGGCCAGGACCCCCCAATTCCTCGCCGGCCCCACCGCGCGCGCCCCTAGCCTGGGCACCGCCCGCCAGCCCGGCCGGAGCAGCCTGGGCATTCTCGGGCCTTCTCCCGGCCGGCGCACCCGCGCGGAGGGGCAGCCTGGCATCCAGACCCACCGAGCCCGACCCCTGAGCGGCCGGCCTCGCTAACCGCGGCAGGCCACACCCTCTCGGGCTTCGGTTCTGAAAATGGCATTTATCAGATTTCCAGGGGCTTTTCCTTTAAAGAACCGGCGCTGCCGGCCTTCACTGAGCTTCGGGAACGGCTGGCTCAGACAAATGGGAAAACAGCGGCGCGCACCGGGTGGGAAGGGACCCGGGTGGGGCGGGGGCGCGGAGGGAAGGGGTGCTGCAGGGAGAAGCTCCGCCCTCTCGTTTTTGTCGATG
>NW_011494874.1:436591-436898 GCF_000754665.1 Bison bison bison
CAAGAGAGGCATTCACATGGCAACTGGGATCGCCTCAGTGGAGGAACTGCAGGAAGAAAAGCATGGTACCCAACAAATCACACAGCCTTCTGTCTCCAGTGGACAGTGGGGCTTGCCTTTACCATAGTTTTAAAGCATCCATCTTTTTATTGAAATGTCTGTGGTTGTCTGTGTCCAGAGGCAGCCCTTTGGGGGAGACCGGGATCAGGGGTTTCCCTTTTATCCTGCGGGGTCTTCAGAGGTGGGGGTAGGAGGCAGCGGCCCCAGTCCCGTGAGGGCCTGAGAAGGAGGAAGGGAGGGAGGGGTC
>NW_011494874.1:437595-439407 GCF_000754665.1 Bison bison bison
GTTGTTTTTTCTGATGTGAAGCCTGGGTTCTGCTGGAGAAGTCCGAGCCCGCAGGAGGGCCCTGGACCCCCAGCATTCCTGAATGCTGAGTGCAGTTCACGATTTCTTCCTTTTTTAGGAAAAACCTACACAACGTAGGATGCACACACCTTTGTTTAAATTTTACTTTGTTTGTGTATTCGGGCGTGCCCAGTCTTAGTTGCAGCACGCGGGGTCTTCCCTGAGGCACACGGGACCTAGTTCCCTGACCAGGGTTCAAACCCTCGCCCCCGGCACTGGGAGCGGGGAGTCTTGGCCACTGGACCTCCAGGGAGGTGCCCGTGCACGTCTTAAGGAGACCATTTGGTGCGTTCTGATACATGCTCACAGCGGCGCCACTGAAAGCCCCATCAGAAAACGGAAACCTCCCATTACAGCACAGAATGCCCTCACGGGACTTCCCAGGCAATCGCCCCACCACACTGTGCTTTGCTGTGTCCTTTGGTTTCACTGTGATGAGCTGTGGGTGCTCAAGCGTTCTGCGTGAAAGGGAACCACAGGGTGTCCGCCTGTGTGCCTGGCACCTTTCCTGCAACCAGTAGTGTGCACCCCTGTCTGTGCCTTCCTCCTGTTGACAGGACTTGGGCCGCTTCCACTTTGTTTACTGTGAATGACTCTAATCTAACCTTTCTCCTGCAAGTCTTTGGGGAACATGTTGTTGTCCAGTCGTGTCCAAGTCTTCGCAACCCCAGGCTCCTCTGGCCTCCACTATCTCCCAGAGCTTGTTCAAACTCATGTCCATTGAGTCGGTGCTGCCATCCAACCATCTCGTCCTCTGTCGTCCCCTTCTCCTCCTGCCTTCAATCTTTCCCAGCATCGGGGTTTTTTCCAGTGAGTCAGCTCTTTGCATCACATGAGCAAAGTATTGGAGCTTCAGCTTCAGCACCAGTCCTTCCAATGAATATTCAGGGTTGATTCCTTTAGGATGGACTGGTTTGATCTCCTTGCACTCCAAGGGACTCTCAAGAGTCTTCTCCAGCACCACAGTTGGAAAGAAATGGAGGACATACATTTTCCTTTCTCGGGTGAATACCTAGGACTGGAACTGCTGGGCTATAGAGCAAGGGGCATGTTTACTTTTGTAAGAAACTTCCAGACCCTCTTCCTTTGTGACTGGCCATTTTACACCCCAGGGTATGAGCATTCCACATGTGGCAATCTGCTAGTCTAGCACCCTTGAAAAGATGGCTTGGAACAGAGGGCAGTCATACCTCCCAGCAGGAATCCCCAGGGGCGCCACACCTGGACTACATGGGGTGATGCTGGCTAAGCAGAGATGGCTGCTGGGAGGCCTCAGGCCTCCTGCGGGAAGGGCCATAGTTCCTCAGGGACAGCCAGCCCCCAGGTGCAAAATCCCTTCATGAGACATCCTGTAGGCCACGGATTCTGCTGTTAAAAACCAATGATTAAGGACTTCCCTGGTGGTTCAATGGCTAAGATTCCGGACTCCCAGTGCAGGGGACTGGGGTTTGATGGTCAGGGAACAAGATCCTGCTACAACCAGGAGTCCACAGGCCACAACTGAAAGATCCCCAGGGCTGCAACTAAGACCCTGTGCAGCCAAAAATAAGTAAATATTTTTTAAATGATTATAAACACTGGAACATGTGCTCCAAAGCTGCAGGAACTGGAGGTGTGGTGTGGTGCAGAGTGAGGAGGGGGCACGAGCCATCATCTCAGGGGAAAAGATGGGTGGCAGCTGGGTGGTCTTAGGACCGGCCCGCTGTGGGCCCAGCTTACAGTTCCCAAAGACGGCAGCCTCAGTCCCTCCCC
>NW_011494874.1:439556-440228 GCF_000754665.1 Bison bison bison
AAGAGGAGAGTGAAAAAGTTGGCTTAAAGCTCAACATTCAGAAAACTAAGATCATGGCATCTGGTCCCATCACTTCATGGCAAATAGATGGGGAAACAGTGGAAACAGTGGCTAACTTTATTATTCTGGGCTCCAAAATCACTGCAGATGGTGATTACAGCCATGATATTAAAAGACGCTTACTCCTTGGAAGTAAAGTTATGACCAACCTAGACAGCATATTACAAAGCAGAGACATTACTTTGCCAATAAAGGTCCGCCTAGTCAAGGCTATGGTTTTTCCAGTGGTCATGTATGGATGTGAGAGTTGGACTGTGAAGAAGGCTGAGCGCCGAAGAATCGATGCTTTTGAACTGTGGTGTTGGAGAAGACTCTTGAGAGTCCCTTGGACTGCAAGGAGATCCAACCAGTCCATTCTGAAGGAGATCAACCCTGGGATTTCTTTGGAAGGAATGATGCTAAAGCTGAAACTCCAGTACTTTGGCCACCTCATGTGAAGAGTTGACTCACAGGAAAAGACTCTGATGCTGGGAGGGATTGGGGGCAGGAGGAAAAAGGGACGACACAGGATGAGATGGCTGGATGGCATCACCAACTCGATGGATGTGGGTTTGGATGAACTCCGGGAGTTGGTGATGGACAGGGAGGCCTGGCGTGCTGCAGTTCATGGGG
>NW_011494874.1:440328-440843 GCF_000754665.1 Bison bison bison
CTCCTGTACAATGTCATGAACCTCCATCCATAGTTCATCAGGCATTCTGTCTATCAGATCTAGTCCCTTAAATCTATTTCTCACATCCACTGTATAATTATAAGGGATTTGATTTAGGTCATACCTGAATGGTCTAGTGGTTTTCTCCACTTTCTTCAATTTCAGTCTGAGTTTGGCAATAAGCCTTTGACTGTGTGGATCACAATAAACTGGAAAATTCTGAAAGAGGTGAAAATACCAGACCACCTGACCTGCCTCTTGAGAAACCTGTATTCAGGTCAGGAAGCAACAGTTAGAACTGGACATGGAACAACAGACTGGCTCCAAATAGGAAAAGGAGTACGTCAAGGCTGTATATTGTCACCCTGCTTATTTAACTTATATGCAGGAGTACATCACGAGAAACGCTGGGCTGGAGGAAGCACAAGCTGGAAAAAGATTGCCGGGAGAAATATCAATAACCTCAGATATGCAGATGACACCACCCTTATGGCACAAAGTGAAGAAGAACTAAA
>NW_011494874.1:441156-447578 GCF_000754665.1 Bison bison bison
TCTGGATGGCATCACCAACTCGATGGATGTGGGTTTGGATGAACTCCGGGAGTTGGTGATGGACAGGGAGGCCTGGCGTGCTGCAGTTCATGGGGTCGCAAAGAGTCGGACACGACTGAGTGACTGAACTGAACTGCGCTACAGTGGAAGTGACACCGTGTGACTCTGAGAAGCCGGCTCTCACGGGCTGATCCTGCCTCCGCCTGGCTCTCTTGGGAAGCTCACTCTCAGCACCTGGCCACCATGCAGCTGGGAGGCCTGAGTGCTCCCCAGGTGAGACCACACAGAGCAGCCTGCATAGACGGTCAGCTGACAGCCAGCATCACCTTCAGACGTTTGAGTGCAGAGGCCTCCGGACGGTGCAGGCCCCCAGCCCTGGTGTGCCCCAGCCCCTGAGACGTTCAGGAGCGTGGACAAGCCACCCTAGGTGTGCGTGCCCAGCCCCAACCCTTGACCAGGCTGGCCGTGAGCACAGAGCACTGTGTTGTGCCGATGAGTTTGGGGGTGGTTCATTCCCCAGATGGACCGCGTTCCTCCGGTGCTCACAGCCCTTTGGGAGCCCCTGCCACCCTGAGGGCCCTCAGCACTGCCTACGAGGCCCCTCCCTGTGCACAGCTGAGGTGAGGTCCTCCTGGTGGACACAGAGCCTTAACAGCAGAGGGCGGGAGGGAGAGAAAGAGGAGGCGCCACGTGCAGTCCTGAGCTGCCCACCCGCCTCCGTGATCAGGAGATTCCTGCTGGAGTCCAGAGATCCGGACCCGGCTGCGCCTGTGAAGTGGAAATAATCAGGCTGCCCACCTGCCCCTGCGAAACTCCGGAGGAGCCCATGGGTGGGAGAGGTCTCAAGAGTGCCAGTGCCGTGTTTCACCCTGATCCCTGGGCACCGCTGACCAGTGGCAGCGAGAGAGCCCCTCACCCCTCATCCATCTGTAACGCCTAGCCCAGGGCTTCAGCAGGATGCCACCTCCCAAGTCCCCAGATCCCTGGTACCAACCTCTGGGAGAACACCTCGACTTGAAAGGGAAAGTGTCAGTCGTGTCTGATTCTTTGCGACCCCATGGACTATATGTCCATGGAATCCTCCAGGCCAGAATAGTGGAATGGGTAGCCTTTCCCTTCTCCAGGGGATCTTCCTGACCCAGCAATCGAACCCAGGTCTCCTGCATTGCAGGCAGAGTGAGACGATGGGAGCCTGCTGCCGCCGGACAGGGGACAGAATGGAGGCTAGGGGCAGGTTCTCTGTGCAGGGGGCTCTCTGAGCTCACGCAGGCGTTTCCCTCTAGGGGTGTGGTGCGGTGGGGAACCACCAAGCAGACCTCTGCTCTGGCTCAGCCAGTCAGGTTTGTTGAACCCTCAGGCCCCATGTCCCCGCCTCCAGACTGGCTTCCGTCCTTCCATCCCCAAACCCCCGGCTGCCAGACACGCCTGACTGTATGAAGTGCGACTGCGGGCACCGTTGACGAAGGTTTTCTCTCCTTGTGGGTTTCTTGGTTCTCACTTGACCAGGTGGATTCACTGTCACCTTTGGGAGAAGAGGGCCCGTTATCCTGTCCCATTCGAGTCACCTGCAGGTTGGCCCAGCTGGGACCACGTGACCTGAGAAATGCCCAGGACGAAGGGCATGGGGCATGGGGGGCAGAGGCTAGTCAGAGTGGACCTAGAGGAGCGGCACCGCCCACCCCTCCACAGGATGGCCGCCACGCTGGCCCGAGTGCAGAGGGGAAGGCCAGGCCAGCAGAAACCCTGGAGCCAGCAGACCCAGCCGCTGCGCCCAGGGAGGACTGTCAGTCCTGGGACGGGCCTCTGTCTGTGCCCGCCGCACCCTCCCCAACGCAGCTCTGCAGGACAGAGCGGGGGAGGGACAGGCGCTGAACAGGGAACTGTGCGAAGGGACACGTCACAGCAAGGGCTGCAAAGGAACACACTGGCCTTCCTAAGAGCCGAGGTGAGCTCACCTGGGCTGGGCTGTGCCAGCCCCTCTAAGCCGCACCCAAGGCCTCTTGCTTCATCCAGCACGGTGACCTCGTCTGCAGAGAAGCTCAGAGGCCACAGACCACCGCATCCCGTGTTCTGGCACACCCATTCCCCAAGAGCCAGCCAGGGCAGGAAGCACGATCCCACTTCACAGACGGAGAAGCTGAGGCTCGAAAGCGGAAACTGGCCGTAAGGCCTCAGCTGAGGTCTAGCCCCTTGACCCCAAGTCGAGTGCCCACTTGGCTGCTGCAGCGAGAAAGACTGAAGCCTCTGCCCACGTTTTTGCCTCTGAAGATTAGATTCAGGAAGAGGCTTTTAGTAGGGCCTCTGGAAATTTTCATTTATTGATTCATTCTAGAAGCTGCTGATCCATTAGACATAAATCTCCCTGTCCTTTTTCAGGGTTGTAAATCGACCCAATCTCATCCAAAATGCAGTGTGTTCTCCTGCTCATCTCCTTACTCACCATAAGTCTGCCATAAGCCCATCAGAGTGTTTTCTGTGGTGGCCAGAACAAAAGGCCACAAACGGGGGGCCTTTAAACACAGAAATGTGCTCTCTGGAGGTCAGAGGTCGGGACTGAGGTGCGGGGGCAGCTGCCTCCCTCAGCATTCTGTCACAGGCCTCTCCCCGGCTTCTGGCGGCTCCCGAGGCCCCTGCTTGAAGACGCTGCATCACTGCAGCTTCTGAGCCTGTCTGTCTGTTCACAGCCTTCCCTGTGCGTCTTGGTTTCCTCTCCCTCCCCTTTCTAAGTTACGTTAAGTCACTCAGTCGTGTCCGACTCTTTGCAACCCCGTAGACTGCAGCCTACCAGGCTCCTCCATCCATGGGATTCTCCAGGCAAGAATACTGGAGTGGGCTGCCATTTCCTTCTCCAGGGGATCTTCCTGATCCAGGGGTCAAACCCAGGTCTCCCACGTTGCAGGCAGATGCTTTAACCTCTGAGCCACCAAGAAAGCTCTTCCCCTTTCTAAAGACACCCTTAAATCCAGGATGATCTCTTCCTGATATCCTTATCTTAATGACCTCTGCAAAGCCTCTGCTTCCAAATCAGGTCCATCCCAGGTAGGAAGGGTTGGGATGTGGATGCACCTTTTGGGGGCCACCGGGACAGCCAGGCTCTTCACAGAACCAGGGAACTCAAGCGAGCCACACTGTTTTTTCACCTTCTGGTACCCAAAAAAAAAAAAAAAAAAAAAAGGTGAAAAGAAGCAGGGGAAACTAACCTTACTCAGATAGATATATTATTGTTCTTTCTTCAGCAAATTTTATCAGAAAAAAAACTATTGTTTTTAATTGGGGCAAAACATGTTGTTGCTGTTCAGTGACTCGGCTGTGTCTGACTCTTCGACACTCCGTGGGCTGCAGCACGCCAGGTGCCTCTGTCCTCTACTATCTCCGGAGTTTGCTCAAACTCATCTCCATTGAGTCGGTGATGCTATTTAACCATCTCATCCTTTGTCGCCCCCTTCTCCTTTTGCCTTCAATCTTTCCCAGCATCAGTGTCTTTTTCCAATGAGTCGGCTCTTCACATCAAGTGGCCAAAGTATTGGAGCTTCAGCTTCAGCATCAGTGGTTCTAATGAATATTCAGGGTTGATTTCCTTCAGGATTGACTGATTTGATCTCCTTGCAAAATAGACATACTAAAATATTTTCTGTTAGCTACCGTAGGTGTACAGTTCAGGAACATGAAGTACATTCACATTATTGTATGACCATTGCCATGGAACTTTTTCATCTTCCTGGGTTGAAATTCTATACCCACTGAACAATAACCTCGCCTCCTGCAGCCCCTGGAAGTCACTGCTCTACTTCCTGTCTCCGGGAGTTTGAAGACTGCACGCACCTCACGTCAGTGGAATCACACAGAACGTGTCCTTTTCTGTCTGGCGTATGTTAATTTATACACTGTCCTCAAGGTCTATCCCTGTTACAGCCTCTGTCAGAATTTCCTTGTTTTCTAAATTTTAATTAATTTATTTGGCTGCACACAGGATCTTCAACCTTCATTGCAGCGTGTAGGATCTTAGTTCTCTGACCAGGGATCGAACCCAGGCCCCCTGCAGTGGAAGCACAGTCTTAGCCCCTGGAACTCCAGGGAAGTCCCAGAATTTCCTTTAAGGCTGTTTGATATAGCCCCTTGGACTGCAAGGAGATCAAACCAGTCAATCCTGAAGGAAATCAACCCTGAATACTAACTGGAAGGACTGATGCTGCAGCTGAAGCTCCAATACTTTGGCCACCTGATGCAAAGAGCCAGCTCATTGGAAAAGACCCTGATGCTGGGAAAGATTGAGGGCAGGAGGAGAAGGGGACGACAGAGGATGAGATGGCTGGATGGCATGACCGAATCAACAGACCTAAGTCCATAAGTCTGAGCAAACTCCAGGAGATAAAGAAGGACAGGGAAGCCTGGTGTGCTGCAGTCCACGGGGTCACAAAGAGTCAGACACGACTGAGTGACTTAACAACAAAAAATATATCTTACTGAACCCGATATATCTAAGTACCATTTCAGCACATAATCTATTGGACAGATAAAAAGCTATGAGATGGTTTGCGTTCCTTTTCTCACACTAAGTCTGGAGTCTGGGGTGCAGCGCAGGCTCAGAGCACAGCTCAGCTCAGCCCGGCCACATCTCCAATGCTCGTGGCCCTGTGGCCTCAGCTGCAGCGCTTCTTGCCAGACAGACATCCTGGGAAAAGCTGAGTGGCTGTGGCTGGCTGGATGTGGAGCATCTCCTGGATCTCCGCCCCACTCGGCCAAGGTACTGACTCCCCTGAGCAGCCCACCTGTCTTCCCAGGGACACAGCCTCCTGCATCCCCTCCTCAGTTCTCAGCTCTTCCTACCCCACGTGCTGCTGAGTGCACACTCACACATTCTGACCGCCAGCCCCCGGGACCAGAGAAGGAAGAACACTGCTCACCGCACCTCCTGGCCTGGCACTAAGGGCTTCCTATGATGACGGAAATGTTTCAAATCTGTGATGCTCAACACAGTAGTCATGAGCCACACATGGCTGTTGGTCATCCGACAAGGGCTGGGCAACCGAGCACTACCTGAAGCTCCAGTATTTTGGCCCCTGATGCGAAGAACTGACTCACCGGCAAAGACTGATGCTGGGAAAGACTGAAGGAAGGAGGGGAAGGGGATGACAGAGGATGAGATGGTTGGATGGGATCACCGACTCAACAGACATGAGTTTGAGCAAGTTTTGGGAGGCAGTGAAAGGCAGGGAAGCCTGGCGTGCTGCAGTCCAGGAGTTCGCAGTCAGACATGACTGAGCGACTGAACAAGGTCAACTGAGGGACTAAGTTTTAACTTCACTTTATATTTACTGAAACGTAAAGAGCCACGCTTCTCGCTTCTCCGCCTTTTGGATAAGATCAAAGGCCTTCCCTGTGGCTCAAATGGTAAAGAATCTGCCTGCATGCAGGAGACCCGGGTTCCCTCCCTGGGTCAGGGAGATCCCCTGGAGAAGGACATGGCAATCCACTCCAGTGTTCTGGCCTGGAGAATTCCACGGACAGAGGAGCCCGGTGGGTTACAGTCCACGGGGTCACAGAGTCGGACACGACTGAGCAACTAACACAAACACAAAAGGCCACGAAAGGTAGTGGCTCCTGGACTGGACAGGCTACTTCACGCCACCTTCCTTGCCACCCCGAGTCCTGGCGGGAGCTTAGCGGGGTCTCAGCCCTGGCCATCAGCACAGTGATCAGGCCATGGCCTCCCTTGCTCAGAGCCCTCCGTGGCTCCCCCCCACACTCAAGGGAAAAGCCAGGGTCAGTGTGGTGGCCTGCCAGGCCCTGGCCTACCTCCCCAAACCGTTGTCCCCCATGGTTTCTGTTGCCCCACCACACTGGCCAACCTGCTGCTCTTGGCTCTGCCGGGCCCCCTGCAGCCCCAGGACCTGTCACTTCTGCCCAGATCTGGGTCAGGCATCTTTGCCATCCGCTCCCTCCCAAACCTGTACCTGCTTATTTTCCCAGCGCTGAGCATCTGTTGACCTTACTGCATGTGTGTCTGCCCCTCGAGGGTTCCTGCCAGCTCTGTTCACGGACGGCCCCCTCCCCGAGCAGCCCTGTGCACCAGGCACTGAACAGGACGCCTCCAACCTGGGCTCTCAGTGTCCATCCTCCCTGCCGGGGGCCAGGCCCGGGACCTGGCTGGCCAATCAGAACAGGTCTGATTCCAGAGCACCCTGGGTGCAGGGGCCTGCCCGGACCCTGTGCCCTGAGGGGCCACTGAGGCCCTCCGAGGGCTGCTCCGAGGATGCCAGGCAGCCATCTGAATGAAGCTCCAAGAGCCGTGCCCGGCAGGAAGTAACACCAGCTATTATCATTACTCAGTCAAGGGGTCCAGGGCTACATTGCTCTCGTTAGCACATCTGTGTGTCCGAGGCCGACCCTGCGCCAGGCAGCATGGGAAGCCAGGCAGGGGA
>NW_011494874.1:447839-449110 GCF_000754665.1 Bison bison bison
GACGGGAGCCCCCGCTGTGGTGGGGGAGCTGTGTCTGTGCAGGTGGCTCGGCAGATGTCCTGTGAGGGGATGCCCCCCAGCCAGGGCTGCACTTGGCACCTGACCACTATGGCTAGGCCTGGGGAGGCCCCAGCACACACTGGCAGGCTCCTTTCTTTTGAAAAGTCGTTTGCCTTCTGCTTTTCCCAGCAGATGGGCCACGCTGTCACAAGCCAGTGCCCGCAGCTGTGGCCGGAGCTCTGAGATGAGGCTCGTCCACTCCAGGGGAGGGGAGCGCTCTGCAGAGCGGTCAGGCTTCCAACGAGGGCGGTCACGGAGGTGGGTCTCCTCAGGGGAGGGATGGCAGGGATCAAAGCGTGGGCTCATTCAAGGAGGGGCGACCCTGGAAGACCCCCGTATGTGACAGCTACCTACAGGCACCTACCTCCTGCTGAAACTCCTGCTGGTGCTGGGGCTCAGCTTCCTGTCCCCCTCGCCCGTGGAAGCAGGAGGTGCTCAGGAACTGGGCCTTCGGACATTATTAGGCGCTAACTTCTGCATTTGTGAGCAGCCTGGTCAGTGCCAGGCACTGTCCCCCCAACACACTTGCAACATGCCCGGGGGCTCTGCCAGGTGAGTCACTGCAGCCAAGGAGGCTGAGGCTGGGCTGGTCTCCCCGGAAGGCTCCTCAGTGCAGGCCGGCACACAGCCGCTCAGCAGGCCCTCCGGAGCCCGCCGGTCCAGTACGTGGGTGAGGGTTATCACGGGAAGACGGTTCACTCAGGTGCACTGTCAGCGACCCTCGCCAGATGGGTCGAGTACCCTGCACTTCTGACGATCATCCTGGTTCCTTTGTGGGGTTAAGTTCAGTTCAGTCGCTCAGTCGTGTCCAACTCTTTGTGACCCCATGAATCTCAGCACACCAGGCCTCCCTGTCTATCACCAACTCCCGGAGTTCACTCAAACTCATGTCCGTCGAGTTGGTGATGCCATCCAGCCATCTCATCCTCTGTCGTTCCCTTTTCCTCCTGCCCCCAATCCCTCCCAGCATCAGGGTCTTTTCCAATGAGTCAACTCTTCACATGAGGTGGCCAAAGTATTGGAGTTTCAGCTTTAGCATCAGTCCTTCCAATGAACACTCAGAACTGATCTCCTTTAGAATGGACTGGCTGGATCTCCTTGCAGTCCAAGTGACTCTCAAGAGTCTTCTCCAACACCACAGTTCAAAAGCATCAATTCTTTGGTGCTCAGCTTTCTTCATAGTCCAACTCTCACATCCATACATGACCCTG
>NW_011494874.1:449210-451005 GCF_000754665.1 Bison bison bison
GACCAGATGCCATGATCTTAGTTTTCTGAATGTTGAGCTTTAAGCCAACTTTTTCACTCTCCTCTTTCACTTTCATCAAGAGGCTTTTTAATTCCTCTTCACTTTCTGCCATAAGGGTGGTGTCATCTGCATATCTGAGGTTATTGATATTTCTCCCGGCAATCTTGATTCCAGCTTGTGCTTCTTCCAGCCCAGAGTTGGCGGGCAGCAAATATGAGCAATTAAAAAACCAAAGTCTATAAACAGCACCCGATGACCAACCTAGATAGCATATTAAAAAGCAGAGACATTACTTTACCAACAAAAGTCTGTCTAGTCAAAGCTATGGTTTATCCAGTGGTCATGTACAGATGAGCTGGACCATAAAGAAGGCTGAGCACTGAAGAATTGATGCTTTTGAACTGTGGTGTTGGAGAAGACTCTTTAGAGTCCCTTGGACTGCAAGGAGATCAAACCAGTCCATCCTAAAGGGAATCAGTCCTCAATATTCATTGGAAGGACTGATGCTGAAGCTGAAACTCCAATACTTTGGCCATCGGATGCGAAGAACTGACTCACTGGTAAAGACCCTGATGCTCGGAAAGACTGAAGGCAGGAGGAGAAAGGGAAGACAGAGGTTGAGATGGTTGGATGGCATCACCAACTTGATGGACACGAGTTTGAGCAAGCTCCGGGAGTAGTTGGTGATGGACAGGGAGGCCTGGTGTGCTGCCGTCCATGGGGTCGCAAAGAGTTGGACACGACTAAGTGACTAAACTGAACTGAACAAACAGCGCCCACACACAGAGGGGGAGAGACAATTTTATTTTACTTTTTAAATCAGAACAGAAGCATTCAATCTTATCAGAGATGTTTTCTGGGAAGAGCAGAATAAAATACATCACTGAGATAACTTTTATTCTGTAATTATTTAAAAGTCTATCAAAATATTTAAATGTGGCTGACAGAATCATCTTAAAACAACCTAATTTTTTTAAACTGAGCATACAAATTTAGAGCCAAATTTATGTGTGTGCTCAGTCATGTCTGACTCTTTGTGACCCCCTGAACTATAGCCCTTAGGCTTCTCTGTCCATGGGATTCTCCAGGCAAGAATACTGGAGTGGGTTGCCATTTCCTCCTCCAGGGGATTTTCCCAACCCAGGGATTGAACCTGGGGCCTCCTGCATTGCAGGTGGAGTCTTTACCACTAGCACCACATGTAAATAAACGTAATTAAAATTTACTTGATAAACAAGGATTAAGACGTTTACTCCTTGGAAGGAAAGTTATGACCAACCTAGACAGCATATTCAAAAGCAGAGACATTACTTTGCCAACAAAGGTTCGTCTAGTCAAGGCTATGGTTTTTCCTGTGGTCATGTATGGATGTGAGAGTTGGACTGTGAAGAAGGCTGAGTGCCGAAGAATTGATGCTTTTGAACTGTGGTGTTGGAGAAGACTCTTGAGAGTCCCTTGGACTGCAAGGAGATCCAGCCAGTCCATTCTGAAGGAGATCAGCCCTGGGATTTCTTTGGAAGGAATGATGCTGAAGCTGAAACTCCAGTACTTTGGCCACCTCATGCGAAGAGCTGACTCATTGGAAAAGACTCTGATGCTGGGAGGGATTGGGGGCAGGAGGAAAAGGGGACGACAGAGGATGAGATGGCTGGATGGCATCACCGACTCGATGGACGTGAGTCTGCGTGAACTCCGGGAGTTGGTGATGGACAGGGAGGCCTGGTATGTTGCAATTCACGGGGTCGCAAAGAGTCGGACACGACTGAGCGACTGATCTGACCTGATCTGACTATAC
>NW_011494874.1:451714-452193 GCF_000754665.1 Bison bison bison
TCATGTCCGTCGAGTTGGTGATGCCATCCAGCCATCTCATCCTCTGTCGTTCCCTTTTCCTCCTGCCCCCAATCCCTCCCAGCATCAGGGTCTTTTCCAATGAGTCAACTCTTCACATGAGGTGGCCAAAGTATTGGAGTTTCAGCTTTAGCATCAGTCCTTCCAATGAACACTCAGAACTGATCTCCTTTAGAATGGACTGGCTGGATCTCCTTGCAGTCCAAGTGACTCTCAAGAGTCTTCTCCAACACCACAGTTCAAAAGCATCAATTCTTTGGTGCTCAGCTTTCTTCATAGTCCAACTCTCACATCCATACATGACCACTGAAAAAACCATAGCCTTGACTAGACGGACCTTTGGTTGGCAAAGTAATGTCTCTGCTTTTGAATATGCTGTCTAGGTTGGTCATAACTTTCCTTCCAAGGATAAGTGTCTTTTAATTTCATGGCTGTAATCACCATCTGCAGTGATTTTTGGA
>NW_011494874.1:452293-455871 GCF_000754665.1 Bison bison bison
ATGTTGCAATTCACGGGGTCGCAAAGAGTCGGACACGACTGAGCGACTGATCTGACCTGATCTGACTATACTGGGAAATAATGAAAGAATACAGGTATGCATACATATACGTATAATCGAATCACTTTCTGTATACCTGAAACTAACACAGCATTAGAAACCAACTGGACTTCAGTAAAAATTTTATTTGCATTTATTTGTGACCTAAAGTAACATTTAACACAGTCATTTAATTTTAAATGTTTAAGAACTGAAGAAAGAGGAAAGCAGCACTGACATTTCTTGTTAATTCCCTCAGCATTTGAGAACCTAGCAATACAGTGTACACCATTAGTCAAGTAGCCACTTGGCATTAAATTATTACAAAAAGACAACATGCAGTTACTGCATTTCAACCACGCTTAAGACGCATGTTGCTAAGACGCTTCTCGAGGCCCCACCATCCAACTGCCATGTAATTTATGTCAAGTGCAAACACCTGGAGACCCACTCGGGACTCTGGGCTCCAGGACTGGGGGTGCTCTGCACCGCGCCCCCCGCTGGCCTCCTGTCACAGGGGTGTTGAGACATCCGTGGTCCCCTCCCCACCCCCCAGCCCAGGGCACGGCCACTGTGGGCGCTGCTGCTTCAGATGGTTCTCCAAGCAAACTTGCCTTTCACAATTTTTAATTACAAAGTCTAAGAAGCATGCACGCTTTTTGTCTGAATACAGAACATGCTTTGGCTCACCCTGAAGCCACTCTTTATTTGGCGACAGTGGGTCTCAGCTTCGGTGTGTGGGCTCTCTGCTGGGGATGCAGGCTTCTCTGGTGAAGTGCACGCGCTTTTCTCTCACTGTGACAAAGTCACTCTTGAAACATCCTGGGAACCGTGGGGGCAGCAGCATCTCCTGGCCCCAGCCCCCAGGGGCTCAGGCGGGACCAGAGCCTCAGTCTCTGCCCGGCCCTGCGTCACCCTGCCACCCTGAGGCCCCAGCCTGGGGATACAGCGGCTCTGGCAGTCGGGCTTTCTCCAGTGTGGAGGCCCAAGAGGCCCGTTCCTGAAGACCTCTGGCTCCTACCTGTTACTTGCCCCTGACCCTTGCCCAGAGCTTACCTAAGGTTCTGACCCTTGGAACCTCAGGAGGCCTGCCCCGAGGAGGCAGATTATGACCCGTGCAGGAAGAGCTGCGGAGGGAAGACGTTCTTGGACAAGACAAACACAGGGAGTGCGTCACCAGGCCTCCAGGTGAAGCCCAGAGTGCATTTGCTCAGTGAGCCCATAAATCAGCTGTCCGGAGGTCCAGGCTAACTGCCGGGACCTCAGCATCTCAGGGTGTCTCAGGACACACCCGTGTCTGCATGGCCACTCACCAGCCCACAGGTGACCATTTTCAAGCTCTCCCTCAGTCTTCACAGAGATGGTAACGCATAACAAGAGGGATCTTTTAACTGTTTGCAACTGGTTACTCGGAAAAGGCAATGGCACCCCACTCCAGTACTCTTGCCTGGAAAATCCCATGGATGGAGGAGCCTGGTAGGCTGCAGTCCACGGGGTCGCTAAGAGTCAGACACCACTGAGCGGCTTCACTTTCACTTTTCACTTTCATGCATTGGAGAAGGAAATGGCAACCCACTCCAGTGTTCTTGCCTGGAGAATCCCAGGGACGGGGGAGCCTGGTGGGCTGCCGTCTCTGGGGTCGCACAGAGTTGGACATGACTGAAGTGACTTAGCAGCAGCAGCAGCAGCAACTGGTTACTGTGAAAAGACACCCTCAAAAATCTCTAAAAATTGTCGAGCCAAAGGAATTAGAAACCATACCACTGGAAGTTGCTGGGAGATGATGTTCAGTTGGCAAATCGTGTCTGACTCTTTCAACCTCATGGAGTGCAGCACGCCAGGCTTCCTGTCCCTCACCATCCCCTAGAGTTTGCCCAAGTTCCTGTCCGTTGAATCGGTGATGCCATCCAACCATCTCATCCTCTGTTGCCCTCTTCTCCTTCTGTCTTCAATCGCCCTCTTCTCCTTCTGTCTTCAATCTTTCCGATTTAAGACTTAAATAACCTGAAAGCCAGTCAGTGAGTCTGACTGGATGGGAGCAAGAATTAAAAGCCAGAGAATGAAAAAAAAAAAAAAGCCGAAGAACAGTTCACGCCTCCAGGCTCGCTCACGTGGAACCAGGGCCCTGCCTGGCCCCCAACCCTGCTGCTGTCTCTCTGCACACCGGTGGGTGTCACCGGGCTGGCAACGGGCTGTGCTGCGCGGTGGCGTGGTGAGTGCGACGGGGTTACTCCTGGGAGGCCTGGTGTTTCAGGCTGCTTGGTGCACGCGCTCCACTCCGCGGGGGCCTCTGTGGACACTGGGTTAAGAGCCCACGGAGCTGACGGACTGCGCAGCCTTGCCCGGCACCTCGGCATTCCCACGTCCACCCGCAGGGCCCTTAGCAGCCTGGAGTGGGGGTGGGGGTGCTTCCCCTGGTCTCCAGAATTTCTCCTCGGAGATCATCTTGGGTGGCAGTTAGTAAGCTACAGAAGAAAACTAGCCTGTCAACCACTGTCACACCTCATTTTGGAACAAAAACCTCTGCCTTTTGGTAAAATCCAGATGTCTTGTCTGTCCTTGAGGACAGTCTCCCCGCCCACCACCACGGCTCCAGGACTCAGCACAGAGGGAGCCTCATCATTTTATAACCACATAACCCTACTTCAAACAATATTGCTTTCACAAGGATTGAAAGAGAGGGACATGACCCATAGCAATCTGCTCTGGAAAACTTGGGGAACAGGCTCTGCCTCACCGGGGTAAATGGAAAAAACTCCGAGGCAACCCTTTGGGCCCCTGGGGTCTGTGCAACTCCCTGGACAGCTGCGTGTCTTCAGGGCTTGGACCCGGGATGGCCAATCGCCAGGGCCCACTGGTAGGGGGAGGCCATGGTGACACCGCAGCCAGCTTCCAGATCATTAGAGTCAGTAGAGTCGGACGTTTCAGTGAAAGTTTATAATATTTTTATATCGCTCTCTTCCAAATTGTGCGTGTGCGCTCAGTCGTGTCTGACTCTTTGTGACCCCATGGACTATAGCCCGGGGGCTCTTCTGTCCATGGGATTCTCCAGGCAAAAATACTAGAACAGGTTGCCATGTCCTTCGCCAGGAAAGCCTCCCAACCCAGGGATCAAGCGTGCACCTCCTGCATTAGAGGTGGGTCCCTTTACTACTGAGCCACCTGGGAAGCCCTCTCTTTCAAACTGGTGTGATTCAAAAACTCAGAAGACAGTGCTTGCGTTTTATTTGCTATCACATCAATGGCCAAGAGCCAGCGCGGAATTCGCAGTCAGGACAGAGTCACGTGGGCCTCGGCGTCCGTACCAGAACCCGTGTTCTCCAGCCTGCCCTGCACCCACAGGCTTCAGCACCCTTGTGAAACGAGTCCCAGAGGCAGCTGCTTCTCGAGGAACCTCAGACGAGGAACCGGCTGGATGGGTGAGGGTGGGCTCCTAACTGCTGGTCTTCTTTTGTTTCGGTCTCAGCTTGTTCCAAATCCTCTCCAGGGCCACTTTTCCCATGAAGAAGGTGATGGCAAAATTACGCTTGTACCAGTCC
>NW_011494874.1:455971-462578 GCF_000754665.1 Bison bison bison
CAGTCCCTACAGGGGAACAAGATGAGCGCAGGTGAGTCGCGCCCAGCACCAGAGGCCAGCAGCCAGGCATCTGGACTGCCTCCGCCTCCGCCCTGCCACACCAGCTCTGCCTTCTCCCGTCCTCACTAAAGCTCAACTGTCCACAAGAGCCTGCTCTCCTTGCACCTGGGCTTTCATCAGGCTGATGTGCCCAGTGGCCCCCTTTCCCACTCCTGGAGGCGGCTGCAACCCTCCTCTGTTTTTGCTAGAAGCTCCAAAAGAGCCTTCAGAAGCCTTGAAGCCCCCAGAGCCCCATGGCATTCTCCAGGAAACACAGCACAGAGTGATGGGGGCGTGAGCGCTTAGCAACAGGACTGGAGGCTCCGTAGGAGCGGCGGGGACCCTCCTGGCTCTGGCCCCTTATTTGCATAAGACGCACACGCCACAAGCACTCCATCCTGAGACACTAGCTTGTCGCAAATGCCAACATCATCAAGTTCCATATCTTCTTTTTCTAGGTGATCTGGACTTTTGGGTAACTTGTGTCTCTAAAGCTTCTCATTGAAATAAAATACTAGGATGGAGTCACAGGCAGTCACAGGCACACTCGCCTGTGAGTTACTCTACAGAACATGTCGGAACTTGCAAATTCACCACGTTGTCAGCAGCTGAATGGGCAGCACTTGGCAGGTTTCCACAATGGAAGACACACATTCCAGACTCCCAGTGCTGAGCCCTTGGAAGCAGAATGCAACAAGGGCCAATGCTTTTCGTCCAGATGAGCCAATGAGGGAACGTGGAACTGCCAGCCCGCAGAGGACTCAGAGGACTGGGTCTCAGCATGGAAGACACAGAGACCCAAGGGCTTAAAGGCAAGAGGCGAAAATGCTAGCTTCCTGGAGCCTTCACAGGACCAGACAGAAATCCCTCTCCACAAGTGACGTGACAAATGGGAAGCAACACCCAGAATAAATAACAAAGGCTTCTAGGAAAAAGAAAACTGGTATCCCATGGAGACGAAAGTTCCTATGTTGTTAAGGGAAAGCCAGATTCCACTGCAGCACAGACAGCCCGACGGATAAAGTGCAGAGGAGAAGACAGACCAAGCTCTCCCTGTTTCCTTAAAGAAAGCAGGGAAGGAGGAGGTGAGTCCAGGGGGAGGGGGCGCTCAGGCTCCAATGCTGCCCGACCCGCTCTCTACGCCTCTCTCTATTTGGAGGGCCGCAGGCAACACACCGAGCTGGCCCGAGAGGAAGCAAGACGCCAGCCTGCTATGTTCACGCCAGAAATCAAGGTCCAGGGAGACCTGGCTTCACTGAATAGTTCATCTAGTTCAGGGTGACACAGGACAGCGTCCGCAACAGCCTCTGGGCGCTGCGGGACCGGGCTTTCCGTTCAAGCGCCACTCAAGAGCTCCTCCAGGCTCGACCATCAGCCCACTCTCCAGGCCCTGCCCCACCCGCCCATTTGGCATGGTCACTGCTCCAGGAATGCAGAGCAAATCTCAGACCATATCCTGTCACCCTACCTGGGAACATGTGTTACTGTGCGTCGTCAAATGCTTCTTAAACACCCAGGGCCGCACTACCATTGCTCCGTCTGATACAGTGAACAACACCTTAGCATCACAGTCACTGCGCATTAACACCGCCTCGTGCACAGCCACGGCTGGGTTTCCTCTGTCAGAAAGGGGCATCTCCGTATAGGCGGTTTGCCTGAATGAAGGCTCTCTTACTCTGTAACAGTCCCCCGCTTCTCGTTCACTTTTCTCAGTCCTAGTTACTTGCTGAAACCGCAACAGCTGTCTCGTAGCACCTCCAGATCTGGGAGCTGTGTCCTCAAGCCCTCACTGAGGCACGGCCTGTGAACCGCCCTCTCCGCACATGCCCTTTCGTCTCCTTCCCGTAAGCTGGCGTCAGACCCGGGGGCCGGGCCGAGGGCAGCCCCCACGCGGCTGAGGACCTCACAGGCGATGCTGGGGGCCTCCCCGCGTCTCACAGCCTCACACACAGGCCACGGCCTCGCCCCTCACGGCATGAAGAGGCCCCGGGAGACCGGGCGCCGCCAGCCAGGCCCAGCCACGGCGGAGTCCCCGTCAGCCTTGCTGCCCAGTGCCTTCGGCAGTCGTGGGCAATTGTGCCCAGATCTATTATTGCATCAGGAACATGGTCCCTTTCTGACTCCACTGCTCCTTCTCTGTCAACAGCCGTCATCCTCGCACGGCTGAAACGGCTTCATCTCTGGCCTGCGGGAGCCCCTGGTGTTGCCTGCTGGGCTGCTCTCCCTGTCCCGCTGGGCTCCGAGCCCCCCACTTTCAAACACGAGATGCCGTGACCCCTCCGGCTGCCCCGCCCCGGGCTGCGCTCCGCTCTCCGGCAGTGAAAGCGGGGCAGAACCCACGGCCTGCGCGCGGTGCACGCCGCGAGGGGCAGCCACGCAGTAACTGTGAGCCGGCCACTTTATTTAAAAGGACAAAAACCAAGCTGATAGCAACGTCTACTTTTAACACAGACAAGAATGTTAAATTCAGGTAGCAAAACAATCCTTGCCAACATGGATGTGATTTTCAGATATTCAGGAAAAAAGTAGACACCCACCTGTTATAATACATGTGCTTCTGGAAATTTTTACTTAAAAATTCCTTGTAAAACTCAGCCATTTCTTCTGCATTCAATGTTGCTTTCTGACCTGAAAGTTAAATACAACTGAAACGTTTAGACCCAAGGGGAAGGTTCTACAAACAACTATTGGAGATAACGGGTGAGTTCAGCAGGGCTGCCGGATACACATCAATATACAGACATCAACTGTATTCTGATACATGTGGGATAAACAATTTGAAAATAAAATTAAAACAATTCTAGGGACTTCCCGGTGGTCCAGGGGTTAAGAACTGGCCTTGCAGTGCTGGGGGTGAGGGCTCGGTCCCTGGTCGGGGAACCAAGAGTCCACGTGCCGAGGAACAGCTAAGCTCCTGAGCCACAGCTAGGTCTGTCTGCCGCAATGAGGCCCCTGGGTGCTGCGACCGAGACACACGTGGCCAAACGAGCCTTCTGTCAGAGGCACGTTTACACCACGCTGCGGTCCACTATGCGTGCAGTGGCATTCTCTCTTAACACACAAAACGTAATCACAAAATAACGCTGTTGGAAAAGTTATGCCAATGGACTTGCTCTATAAAACATCTAATTTGTAAAAAAAAAAAAACAGCACAGCATCTTCAAAGTACAAATAAGGGATGCCTGTATAGGATGCCATTTATCTGGAAATGTCCAGAAGAGATAAATCCATGGAGACAGAAGTAGAGTGGTGGCTGCCGGGGGTTAGTGGGAGGAGGCAGCTGGGAACGACGGCCAATGGGCACAGACTTTCTTCTCGGAGATGAGACGGTGGTGATGGGTGTACAGTCTTGTCAGTACTAACACTACTGAGCTGTACACTTCAGAGTGTGCGTCCTATGGTATGTGGATTATATCTCAGTGATTAAAAAAAGACTTAGGGAGGAAAAACTATCTTCCTCTATCATTAGACTCTGGTCACCTCACGGGAGGAGATGCCCAGTGTGGCGCCTATTCTCAGGAATCCCCCTGCCCCCCACACGCTCACCAGACGTGCAAGGCCACACAGCACAGGGGCCACAGCCTGCCAGGGCGCGCAGTAGAGCTCCTGTGACACGGGGTGGCCCAGCAGACAGGGGCTCGGGTGCAGGAAGGAGACCGCGCGGGAGGGGCACTCCGGCTTAGGAGGCCCACGCTCCTGCCCTGCAGCGCACACCCATGCGGAGGGTGAGTCCACCCGCCCCCAGCGGACGCCATCTCCAGAGCGACGCTGACGCTTCCAGCCCACCAGGATTTGGGGGAGACAGAGACAGAATCGGGAAGGCAACCCCCAGGCACAGCTTTACAGAAACAGGAGGGACGTGGCCAACGTTGTGCCCACACAGCACACAGGCAAACACAGAGCACACAGCACGATCATGGCCGTCCCCAGACAGGAGACAGGGGCCACGTCCCCGCCAGCCTGACGAGCGGCCCGCGTGCCACCTGGACACCCCCTGCCTGCGTGAAGTCCTTGCTCCTCTGATCCAGGCCCCTGCTGCTCCTCAAAACCTCCATCTAGAAGCTCCTCCCCCAGCCTCCCCCAGGAGAGGCTTCCCCCAGGCCCCTGTGGAAACGCCCACTCCGTCTGCCCTCCCGGCTTCCCTCTCCTCCAGGGGTCAACGACCCGGGAGTGCAGAGCGCATTCACTGCACGGGGCACCCTCCTCCTCCCAAGGAAACCAGCCCCACAAAGGCGGGGCCATGGCTCTCTTGTCCCCACCAGTCCCCAGACTAGCCTGGATGTGGCAGGTGTTGGACAAATACTGGAAGTCAACCAATGGATGGATGCTAACCAGGGAAAGAGGGGGAACAGCCCGCCCAAGGAGGAGAGGGAAGCTGAAGGCTCCAGGGAAGGTGACCATCAAACTGGGTCTTGAAGGATGAAGAGGATCCCACAGGGCAGAGAAAGGGGAGAGGCCCAGGCAGAGCAAATGAGGGTCTGCAGACAGCGAGTGGGGAGCCCCGAGGGAGGGGCAGGCAAGGCAGGAGCACAGGGCTGGCAGCTTCAGGAGGTGGGGCCCTGGCAGTCCTCCAGGAGAGGCGAGTGGGTACCCTCCTCCAGCGTCCCCAGCCACTGCCAGGACGGGAGGAGCGGAGAGGAGGGCGGCGCCGTTCGGGCAGAGCAGGTGGCAGCTCCCTGGAACGGGGTTCTGACCCTCACTGGCCCACGGCCAGCCTGTGGCGTCTCCCGTCTCCAGGACCCAGATCACCAGAGCACACCTCATAAGGCTGCTTTGAGACAAACTGAGTCATGGCGATGAGGCAGGCAAGCCAGGCCGGAAACAGGGGTGCACCCATTGCCGCTGCTGGCAGAGGAGCAGGAGCCCCAGGGTGCTAAGGACAGGCAGGGTGCCACCTTCAGCTACTGGTCGAGTTTGGGGTCCTGCCCAAAGGTTCCCGGGTGACGCTCAGTGTAAAGCAGACGCGCCGTAACTGCTGAGTGTTTTGGATTCCATGCCTGTCAACACTGCAACGTGACACTGAACTGGTAAAATGAAGACCGAGGTGGGACAATCTACTTCATTACATGTCCCCCGAGAGCTGAGCAGGCGCTTCATAGACACCAGCTGATGGGTGACTCCATTCTGCTGGCACCCCCCACACCTGCACAAACACGCCAGCAGTGAAAGGAGCCGGGGCGAGAGTGCTCCCACATCTGCCCGACAAACGAGGGTCAATCTGGGGACAGGCAGAGACGAAGTCATGGTATTCTGCTCTTTGCACTTGAAATTAAGTCAACAGTCTTTCTCTACTGCTGAGGAACATTCCAGCGAACGTCTAGAGCCAGTGGGCCCCCACGGCCTTATCTAATCCAGAATTATCAGACGCTTCCCTGCTGGCTCAGGTGGTGAAGAATCCACCTACAATGAGGGAGCCACAGGAGACGTGGGTTCAGCCCCTGGGTCAGGAAGATCCCTTGGAGGAGGGCACAGCAACCCACTCTCGTGGATTCTTGCCTGCACAATCCCATGGACAGAGGAGCCTGGTGGGCTGCAGTCGCAAGACTCGGACATGACCAAAGCGACTTAGCAGGGCACGGCGCAGACGCTCCCCACTGTTGGCTCTGAGAGATAATGCTGCGTGGCACACGGAGAACCCTTTCTTCAGGGTAAACTCTTAGATATTCTGTGGCCATAATTTCCCTGCCTCCTGGCATAGGAGTACTTCAAGCAGCTGAATCCTTCTGGAAGGGAGCTGGGAAAACATCTTCACCTTGGGTTCAGTTAAGCGTCAAATGAGGCCTGGCTGCTGGTTTAACACACATTGCAAAATATGGAATTTGAGCAAATTTTTTCTTGGAGTTACATTCTTCATCCGTAGGTGCCCGTTACTCCTACGAATTTGTTACGGCTTCATTTCATAGAGTCCAGACTGCCTCCCCATCTCTGCTACAAACGCCCCCAGCCTGCTGTCCACTGCTAACATGTCTCCGGGACGCGAGACCCTCTGCCTGCCTGGCCCTCGGGCCTGCTGGGCACCGTGTGAGGGGCTGCCGCGCTCACTGGACAGAACGCGGCCTGGGAGGAGCCTCGGGCTGGCAACTTCCTCGGACTTGGGACGGAAAGCCCGTTCACAGCAAGAGAAGGCCAAAGCAGGGGGCAGAGCGGAGTGCCCACGAGAAGTGGGGGACCTGGGCCAGTGCGGCCTGCACCCGGGTCTGAGCACTTCCCTGTCTCCTGAGCAAACTCTCCTTTCCAGAAGGAGAGACCACGGTGAATGCTACCCAAGCGAGACAGTGTCGGTTCTGACCTTCTAGAATCCTCTGCCTTTACTGGTGAGCGCAGGGACTCACCACCACTCCAATAATGGAGGCTCACTTTTATCCTGTTAGACTTTCTACAGTTGGGAGTGATGTACTTAACTTTTTACTCCAGGAACAACTGATTCTTAACAACTAACCTGATACATTTGGAATATATTCGAATTATAGGGAGCATGAATCTACACCGATCCTTTTGGGCTAAAAGCACTTCCTTTCTCCACCATCATTTATTACACAAACCGCCTCTTCCCCGGGTTCTGTGGGCC
>NW_011494874.1:462678-471547 GCF_000754665.1 Bison bison bison
ACACTCAGGCATCGCACACTCGGGTTCTGGCCCAAGGGGGCGGCACAGCTGTTACCCTCACATACACCGCGCTTCCCCCACTGCAAGCTGGCAGCTGTCTAAACAGCTGACACAGCAGGCAGCTCCCCTCCTGAACCCTTGCTTCAGTACATTCCTTCCTGTTTTCTTACAAACTAGTCTGAAATCTAATTAAGGCCCATCTTTCAATACTCAGTCACAATGTCAGTAGGAACCCACAATAGTAACAACAACAACTTCCCCGTCTGTGGGAGAGGGCTCGAGGCCGTGGCCTGGGCCCCGTTCTCCAGGACAGCACCTGGGCCCCTCCACTCGCTCACCGTGTGACTGAGGTCAAACAGCTTGCCCCCAGGCACCGCCTCCACAAAATGGTAAAAGTGACAGTAGTTGCTGTTCAGTCGGTCAGTCGTGTCCGACTCTGTGCGACCCCTTGGACTACGGCACACCAGGCTCCCCTGCCCTTCACCATCTCCCAGTTTGCTCAAACTCATGTCCATGGAGTTGGTGATGCTGTCCAACCATCTCATCCTCTGTCGTCCCCTTCTCCCCCTGCCCTCAATCTTTCCCAGCATCAGGGTCTTTCCCAATGAGTTGGCTCTTTGCATCTGGTGCCCAAAGCACCGGAGCTCCAGCTTCAGCACCAGTCCTTCCGGAGAATACCAGTAACTAACAGTACCCACTCACGGAGCCACTGCAGGAAACTGCAGAAAACACATGCAGATGGCAGGGCAGTCCTGGAATCGGGACTGTCGTTCCAGGCTTTGGGAAGAGAGCCCCCGCCCTGGCCTCACACTGGGAGGGAGTCAATGGGAGTGTGCAATGTGAGATAAAAAAGAAACTTGAAGATTGTCATCATAAAAAATAAAACAAAGATTAAAATATGTATCGCTGGGGACCTCCCTGGTCGGCCAGCGGTTGAGACCTCGCTTGCCAATGCAGTGGATGCAGGTCTGACCCCTGGTCTGGGAACTAAGACCCACATGCCAAGGAGCAACTAATAAGCTCACGCACCACAGCCAAAGAGAAGCCTGTGCACAGGATCAGAAGACCCCTCGTGCCACAGCGATGATCCTGAGGCAACCAAATAAATTAATTAAAAATGTATTTATTGCCCAGCAAACAAACAAAACCCGCCGGGACACCGCACTCTGGCTGGCTCCTGCCCTCCTAGACCCCGATGGGCCCGTGCAGCAGACGGCACACAGCCGAGCCCAGCACGGGCGCTGCTCCACCCTCCCCAGCCCCAGACCCTAACGCACACCGGCAAGGCTGCGTGCGCAGGCAGTGATGGTGCTCCAGCCCAACACAGACCTGGCTTTAGGGCCAGTGGTTTCAGGTTTCCCATCAGAATGTTGAGCAGAAGACATCTGCTTAAGCACCAGTATAAAACGTCACTCAGGTCTAACATCAACAGCTGGAGAAAACGACGAAAGGTTATTTTGAGCACGAGACTCTCCATCCACAAAGAAAGGCCAGCAGGGCAGGCAGGGGAGCCGAGTGCAGCCTGTGCCCAGCATACCAGGCGCAGCCTGGGGAGGGGCGAGACCGGCACGGGCCGGGCCAGCTCCAATCACATGGAGGGGCGTGGCTGTCCTGCCGCCACAGGAAATCTAAATGCCTAAACAAGCTGAGGGGCAGCTGTCAAAGCTGGTTTTTGTAGAAGAGTCTGGCTACTGCAAAGAATGGATTTCAGGCATGAGGGGCTACACTACAGCCTGTAGGCCAAGGCTGGCCTACACCTGGTCTTGTAAACAAAGCTTTATTGGGGCGAGTTCATGCCCATTAATTTATGTATTTTCCACAGCTGCTTTCACAGACCAACAGCAGGGTTGAGTAGTTGAGGGAGAGAGCCTCATGGCCAGGAAAGACTCAACCATTTACAGCTCTTTACAGAAAGCTTGAAGACCCCTGATTCCAAGACGGGGGGCCAGGGAGCCAATCAGGAAGGTCCTGCACTGAGCAGAGTTACCAAGGGCCTGAACTACAGCCGGGTTTCCCAGACAGGGGGCAGCAATGGTGCTGAGCAACGGCCAGAGGCAAACTGGAGGACAGACCACAGGGTGGGGAGAGGCTTCCAGGGTGACCCCGCGGCCTCCAGCTCACGGCTGGTGGGACCAGGAACTGCCGTCAAGGATCGAGGGGGAGAGGCCAGGGCAGGAAAGAGAGAGGCTGCTGAAGCCACGGGACCTCGGGATGGAAGTCCAAAGGTCAGCAAGAGGTCATCGACTGGAAGGACCCAGAATGATGAGAGGGCTGACCTCGCCCAGAGGGAGAAGAGGGAATGTGGGGAGGACGGACACACGTCCCACCGAGAACTTGCCTGCCCCACGGAACCAGACTCGTCCCCTGAGCTTTCACTGCTTCATTCAACATCCCCCAGGCCCCTGGCTTCCTTTCTTGGCTGTGCAGAGACAAGCAGGATCTTGGTTCCTCGGCCAACGGTCCGACCGGCGCCCCTTGCAGTCTGCTACGGAAGCCTGCAGCGGCCTTTCTTCTTCACCTTCCCGCACAGCTGCTCCAGCAGAGGACAGCAGAAAAAGAACAGACTAACCTGGTGCAGCTCTCAGATCCAGGCCTTTGGCTTTGAGTCTTGAGCGAACAAATTCTTCTTTTTCCTAAAAGAAGACAGCTATCAGAACTCCCTTTCTTCGTCTGTTTTCCTTGGCTAGGACAAGCTCTCAGCACTCTGGAGAAGTCTGGATGTGGGTTTCCTGAGAAGCAGTCCATCTCAAAGCCCATTTTAAAACATCTCAACTTAGTTAAAAGTTCCGTGCTTGAGAGAGGATTTAAAAATGAGAGCTTTAATAAACCTAGGGAGACACTGTTTTTTAGGAATCCACAGAAGATAAATACACTCCGTTTGACTTAGCCTGCCCAAATGGGTAAAACACACACCGCCTCAGTCTTCCTTCTGGATTAGAGCAGTTAGACTTCTTTCTCACGGAGCTTACTGACGAGCGCGCTGTTAAGAATTCCGAATTCTCAGGAAGAGTGACAGCGCAGCCCAGACCCCCTTGTTGCCATAAACACACACACAGGCGTGTATACACGGGCGTCCGCAACTCTAGCCCGGGCCCTGCTACTCACTCTCTTTAGTTCCTGGAGAGCCTCAAGACCTGTGAGTCTTTGAAGGACCAATGTTTCTTCTCTACAGTTACATACTGATTTTAAACTGATACACACACCTATATGTAGGGAGGGGAGGGACTGAGAAGCTGCCAAGTAACTAAAAGGCAAAGCAGATACTAAAGACCCAGCGCCCCCAAGTGGTCAACTGTATTATTGCTCATTCTGACCTGAAACCTAAACATACCTTATGAAAAGTCAAATTCTGGTCTGCCCAGAACTGTTGGTTCCATTCTTGTGTTTCTTGTCTCAGTTCTCTTAGCTTTTGTTCCAACGGTGACTCATTTTCAGGGATATAAAAGTGAATAGGTCGAAGGTTTGAATATTTATCCGGAGGTCCTATCCAATCATGGCGAGATTTTCTTGGAGGGCAGAATCTTGAGACCTTCAACAAAAAGCATGAGGTTAATATACAACTAAATGAATCTCTAGTATTATATAACATATTATAAAACGAACAGTCCAGATTTATTAAAGACCCTTGTTAGCTTCCTCTTTTTAGGACTATGTGCCAGAGATATCCAAATTAAAAGAACTATAATAAACAGCATTAACACAAACCGTTCAGTTCAGTGGCTCAGTTGCATCTGACTCTTTGCGACCCCATGGACTAAAACACGCCAGGCTTCCCTGTCTGTCCATCACCAACTCCAGGAGCTTACTAAAATTCATGTCCATAGTGTCAGTGATCCCATCCAACCATCTCATCCTCTGTCATCCCCTTCTCCTCCTGCCTTCAACCTTTCCTAGCATCAGTCTTTTCCAATGAGTCAGTTCTTCGCATCAGGTAGCCAAAGTATTGGAGTTTCAGCTTCAGCATCAGTCCTTCCAATGAATATTCAGGACTGATTTCCTGTAGGATTGAGTGGTTGGATCTCCTTGCAGTCCAAGGGATTCTCAATCAAGAGTTTTCTCCAACATCACAGTCCAAAAGCATCAATTCTTCGGCGTTCAGCTTTCTTTATAGTCCAACTCTCACATCCATACATGACTACTGGAAAAACCAAAGCTTTAACTAGACGGACCTTTGTTGGCAAAGTAATGTCTCTGCTTTTTAATATGCTGTCTAGGTTGGTCACAGCTTTTCTTCCAAGGAGTAAGCATCTTTTAATTTCATGGCTGCAGTCACCATCTGCAGTGATTTTGGAGCCCAAGAAAATAAAATCTCTCACCATTTCCACTGTTCCCCCATCTGTTTCCCATGAAGTGATGGGACGCCATGATCTTCGTTTTCTGAATGTTGAGTTTTCAGCCAGTTTTTCACTCTCCTCTTTCACTTTCATCAAGAGGCTCTTTAGTTCTTCACTTTCTGCCATAAGGTGGTGTCGCCTGCATATCTGAGGTTATTGATATTTCTCCTGGCAATCTTGATTTCAGCTTGTGCTTCACTCAGCCCGGCATTTTGCATGATGTACTCTGCATATAAGTTAAATAAGCAGAGTGACAATATATAGCCTTGACATACTCCTTTCCCAATTTGGAACAAGTCTATTGTTCCATGCACAGTTTTAACTGTTGCTTCTTGACCTGCACACAGATTTCTCAGGAGGCAGGTCAGGTGGTCTGGTATTCCCATCTATTGAAGAATTTTCCACAGTTTGTTGTGATCCACACAAAGGCTTTGGCATAGTGACTATAGCTATGAAATTAAAAAATCCCTGCTCCTTGGAGGAAAAGCTGTGACCAACCTAGACAGCATATTAAAAAGCAGAGACATCACTTTGGCAACAAGGTCTGTATAATTAAAGCTACGGTTTTTCCAGTAGTCATGTATGGACATGAGAGTTGGACCATCAACAAGGCTGAACACCGAAGAATTGATGCTTTCCAACTGTGGTCCTGGAGAAGACTTGCGAGTCCTTGGACTGCCAGGAGATCAAACAAGTCAATCCTAAAGGAAACTAACCTTTAGGTTAATGCTGAAGCTACAATACTTCAGCCATCTAATGTGAAGAGTCAACTCACTGGAAAAAGACCCTGATGCTGGGAAAGACTGAGGGCAGAAGGAGAAGGGGGCAAAAGAAGATAAGATGGTTGGATGGCATCACTGACTCAATGGGTATGAGTTTGAGCAAACTCTGGGAGATGGTGATGGACAGGGAAGTCTGGTATGCTGCAGTCCATGAGGGCACAAAGAGTCAGATGTGACTCAGTGACCGAACAACAATGATACCAAACATGTTCAACAATGGTACGGGAATAATTGACATCCTCAGACCAAAAAAAAAAAAGTGTCAACCTGTGCTTTATACCATACACAAAAATTAACACAAGACAGATCAAAGACCTAAAATGTACAATGTAATCCATAAAATTCCAAAAACACAGTAAAAATTCTACACCCTTAAGATTAGGCAAAGATTTCTCACATACAACACCAAAAGCACAATCCACAAAACAAGGAATAAATAACTTTCACCAAAATTAAAATCGTCTCTTCTCCTAAAGATACTATTAGGAAAATCAAAAGACAAGCCACAGGCTGGGAGAATATACACGCAAATCCGTAAAAGGACTTGTTTCTAGAATATACAAAGATGTCTCAAAACTCCATAATAAGAAAACATACAACCCAATTTAAAAAAGGGCATAATATCTTAAAACTTCCCAGGAAGATATAAAGATGGCAAACAAGCATATAAAAAAAAATGCTCAACATCATGAGTCAATGCTTCTGCTACTGCTGCTAAGTCGCTTTAGTCGTGTCCGACTCGGTACGACCCCATAGACAGCAGCCCACCAGGCTCCCCCGTCCCTGGGATTCTCCAGGCAAGAACACTGGAGTGGGTTGCCATTTCCTTCTCCAATGCATGAAAGTGAAAAGTGAAAGGGAAGTCGCTCAGTCATGTCTGACTCTTAGCGACCCCATGGCCTGCAGCCCACCAGGCTCCTCCGTCCATGGGACTTTCCAAGGAAGAGTACTGGAGTGGGGTGCCACTGCCTTCTTCGTCATGAGTCAATAGGGAAATGCAAATCAACACCACAATGAGATAGCACTCCACACCTATTAATATGGCTATTAAAAAATAAACCCTGCCAAAACAAGAGCTGTGAAGAATGTAAACAATAAAGCTCCTCAGCACTGCTTGTGGCAACAGCACCGCACTGCAGGGAAGCCCGCCCCGGTTATAAAAGCAAACAGCTCTTAACGTGCGACCCAGCCGCCCCTTCCCACGTTGCTCACCCAAGGCGCACGAGTGCACAGGCTCACGCTAAACCTAGATGTGACCGTTTAAAGCAGCTTTATGTATAACTGCCAAAATCTGCAAACGGCCCAATGCCTTTCCGCTGATGGGGGGGACACAGCGCAGCGCGGTGGTGGGGCAGAGGCCACTCGAGAGGGGACCACAGGCAGCGCGGGCGGCTCTCAGAGGCACCCGAGGCCGCGCGCTGCTGAGTCTATCGCCGAAGCATCTCAAGAAAGAGCTGCTGGCGTGGAGGAAGAGGGTGACCACAAAGGGATTTTCTGGGGGTGGTGAAGGTGATCAGTACCTTGAATTGTGGTCAATGTGTTTGTCAGTAGTAAATTTTATTATATGTGAACTGGACTTCAGTAAACCTGATATTTAAAAAAATCAGCTAAGTAATCAAAAGACTAGCTTTCCACTTGCTGATCAAAAATCAATGTAATCATAATTCATGGGGAAAAATAACAGTAAATTTGGAAATCTCTTGGCACTTTCCTGATGGTCCCCTGGCTAAGCACCCGCCTGCCCATGCAGGGGACACGGGTTCCACCCCTGGTCTGGGAGGACGCCACATGCCGAGGGGCAGCTCAGCCCAGGTGCCACGACTGCTGCGTCCGCACGCTGGAGCCGAGCTTCACAAGAGGAGCGGGCACTGCAGTGCGGAGAGGCCGCTCACTGCAACGAGAGACAGCCTGTGCGAAGTAACGAAGCAGTTCAGCCAAAAAAAAAAATTAAAACACATCTTTTTAAAAAATAAATCAACTACACCTCAGGCAATAAAAAGAGTGGTAAAACTTACAAGGAGAAAAAATTAGTATACTGAACATGACTAACAGTTCTTTTGCATTTAGCAGGCATTTTATTCAGGATATTTCAGTCCTTCACTTTCACCACTCACTAAAGATAGAGACGCAGGGTTTGTAAAATTGAAGATAAAGCAGCTTTTTTTCTATCGGTAAGCAGCTTACTGATCATTTAACTTGAGAAACGTGGGTTTAATACCTAATACTTTCACAGACTAGCGCAGCTCACCAGGGCAGCCGTGTGTCCTGCAACGGCCCCCTTGGCAGGAGCAGCACAGGAGAAGGGCGAGGCCAGGGGAGCTCAGCCTTCCGTCCACGGAGCGGCCTGACCATCTCTTAGGTCCCTAGACTCACCCCGACAGCTAAAGCACCAAGCGGAGACTGAGAAAGGAAACCAAGTCACTGTTTAGGAAACACTGGCAGTTTTCGCTTGCATGGCCTCCACTAATCGCCACCAACCCACACCAAGCATCCTGAGAACTTGGCACTGACTGAAGCAGACAGCTAAACACAGCACCACCAGCCGGCATCCTACTCGCCTCGGAAGCTATGACCTTCCTAAATCGTCTAAATTCCCAAGCAGCCCAAAAACAGGAAGAGCTAAAACACGACCAGGATAGCATCAGGTTTGGTCGGAAGTGGGTTACAAGGCTTGGTGCAGTCACTCAGCACGAACACTTCAGACCACAGAGAACGCTGCAGGAGGTTACATCTGCTCCGCCATCACTCCCCAGGGTTCAGCAGGTCCAGTTATGAAATACCCAGGGTCACCTGCTCATGCGAAAAGCTCTTCCTCACATCTGCGAACACAGCATTAGGACGGCGCTGGCGTTCATAATGTTTCATTAGAACCTGTGGTAGGTTCAGGTCAGCATCTGAATGCTTACTATTCAGAAGATTATTTTGAGTCTAAAGTAAGTGAATGAGCAAGAAATCTCGAAAAGCATATAGGGTTCCCTCAGACCTTCAAAGTTTTCTAGAAAAGTATCTTTTTAAAAAACTTTCAAAATTTTAAGGACCCTTGACAGATTCAGATCAGATCAGTCGCTCAGTCGTGTCTGACTCTTTGCGACCCCATGAATCGCAGCACGCCAGGTCTCCCTGTCCATCACCAACTCCCGGAGTTCACTGAGACTCACGTCCATCGAGTCAGTGATGCCATCCAGCCATCTCATCCTCTGTCGTCCCCTTCTCCTCCTGCCCCCAATCCCTCCCAGCATCAGAGGCTTTTCCAATGAGTCAACTCTTCGCATGAGATAACCAAAGTATGGGAGTTTCAGCTTCAGCATCATTCCTTCCAAAGAAATCCCAGGGCTGATCTCCTTCAGAATGGACTGGTTGGATCTCCTTGCAGTCCAAGGGACTCCCAAGAGTCTTCTCAACACCACAGTTCAAAACCATCAATTCTTCAGCACTCAGCCTTCTTCACAGTCCAACTCTCACATCCATACATGACCACAGGAAAAACCATAGCCTTGACTAGACGGACCTTTGTTGGCAAAGTAATGTCTCTGCTTTTGAACATGCTATCTAGGTTGGTCATAACTTTTCTTCCAAGGAGTAAGCGTCTTTTAATTTCATGGCTGCAGTCACCATCTGCAGTGATTTCGGAGCCCAGAAAAATAAAGTCTGACAATGTTTCCAATGTTTCCCCATCTATTTCCCATGAAGTGGTGGGACCGGATGCCATGATCTTCGTTTTCTGAATGTTGAGCTTTAAGCCAACTTTTTTAC
>NW_011494874.1:471752-482022 GCF_000754665.1 Bison bison bison
AACAATATACAGCCTTGACGAACTCCTTTTCCTAATTGGAACCAGTCTGTTGTTCCATGTCCAGTTCTAACTGTTGCTTCCTGACCTGCATACAAATTTCTCAAGAGGTAGATCAGGTGGTCTGGTATTCCCATTTCTTTCAGAATTTTCCAGTTTATTGTGATCCACACAGTCAAAGGCTTTGGCATAGTCAATAAAGCAGAAATAGATGTTTTTCTGGAACTCTCTTGCTTTTTCCATGATCCAGCAGATGTTGGCAATTTGATCTCTGGTTCCTCTGCCTTTTCTAAAACCAGCTTGAACATCAGGAAGTTCACGGTTCACATACTGCTGAAGCCTGGCTTGGAGAATTTTGAGCATTACTTTACTAGCGTGTGAGATGAGTGCAATTGTGCGGTTGTTTGAGCATTCTTTGGCATTGCCTTTCTTTGGGATTGGAGTGAAAACTGACTTTTTCCAGTCCTGTGGCCACTGCTGAGTTTTCCACATTTGCTGGCATATTGAGTGCAGCACTTTCACAGCATCATCTTTCAGGATTTGGAATAGCTCAACTGGAATTCCATCACCTCCACTAGCTTTGTTCGTAGTGATGCTTTCTAAGGTCCACTTGACTTCACATTCCAGGATGTCTGGCTCTTGGTCAGTGATCACACCATCATGATTATCTGGGTCGTGAAGATCTTTTTTTGTACAGTTCTTCTGTGTATTCTTGCCATCTCTTCTTAATATCTTCTGCTTCTGTTAGGTCCATACCATTTCTGTCCTTTATAGAGCTCATCTTTGCATGAGATGTTCCTTTGGTATCTCTGATTTTCTTGAAGATATCCCTAGTCTTTCCCATTCTGTTGTTTTCCTCTATTTCTTTGCATTGATCGCTGAAGAAGGCTTTCTTATCTCTTCTTGTTATTCTTTGGAATTCTGCATTCAGATGTTTATATCTTTCCTTTTCTCCTTTGCTTTTCGCTTCTCTTCTTTTCACAGCTATTTGTAAGGCCTCCCCAGACAGCCATTTTAGGTTAAAAAAAAAATAGCTTTTGAATGGGGAAAAAAGATTGACAGAAAATGTTCAATCACTGAAAAGAAGATATTATTGAGTAACAAATTAAAGATTTGATGACAAGTGGAATACTGCCTAAAATTCACCAAAATTGACCCAGAAGTAATGGAGCTTAAGACGTTCCTGGCGGTTCAGTGGCTAAGACGCCACGCTGCCAGTGCAGGGGGCCCGGGTTCAATCACTGATGGGGAACTAGGATCCCACATGCCCCATGGCATGGCCAAGTAAATAAATAAAAATACAATGAATAATTCTGTCCCATTAGCCTCATTTCTGAGCAATGAATATTAAATCTTAGCAGGTTCTAACACCTCCGATACTTTTTTTTTTTTTAATCATCTTCAGATTTTTGGAGAATGAAGCTGCTAGAACTAAAACCTTCTACCCATTTCATGCTGATTTCATGATTGATGCAAACATTTTTATTAAGATGAGTTTTTCTCACAGCTGCAGAAACAGTAAGAGCCTGAAGTGGATGAAAGTTAAACGGAGTCAAACGCTATCTTTGGAGAAGCCTCCTTCTTTGTGGCTCAGGGAATAAGCTTATGAAATCCAGGCTCAAGCAACACTTAACTCTGGCATCCTCACACCAGGCCCGGTGGGGACTGAAACAGTTGCAGCTGCACCAACTTCCTCCCGCGGCGGTGGCTCCAGGCCCAGGGCACAGGCAGACAGCTCCAGCTCCGAGCTCAGCCAGCAGCGTGAGCAGCGCCAACTACCTCCAGGCTGCAGGTCCCCACAGCCACCAACTCTCCAGACTGCAGCCAGAGCAACCTCTCCGCAGCACCCACCCTACCTGAGCCAGCCCTTCCTTTCAAATCCTTCAGTGACCCCCTCACCCCCGTCAGGACGAAGTCTAAAATCCTCAGCCGGGTCTAGCAGCCAGGCCTGCCCACCTATCCTTCCTCCGCTCCGAACGGAACTTCCTTTCATGATCACAGGGCCGACTTCGGACCTCCGCCCTCCACAGGCCTCAGGGTCCGTTCTGGGGTGCATCCCTAGTGTGTCTTGAGGCCCCGGGAGGTGAGGAAACAGCCCTCTCCCACTGGACAGCAAGCCCACGGAGGCAGGAACTGCATCCTCTGGAGGCACAGGTGCGTGTGGAGGGATGCTCTTCCCAGCTGCTAAAAATCTTTTCTGTTCTTTGCTCTACGCTTAACGCAGAGAAACCCTTTCACCTTCAAAAAGCCTGATTTGTATAAAGGCCCGGTGGAGAGACATCCAACCAATGTAACTAGGCCCGGCGGTCCCCGGTGAGGAGCCCCAGGCGCTGAGCAGCTGAGCCAGCCGGAAGCCGCCGCCACCAGGCTGCTCCTTACACAACTGCGGGTTCTCCGGGGCACTCCCCAGGCTGCACAGCGCAAACGCAGAAGCATGGACCGGCTGTGTGCTCTGGAGGACAGCTTAGGCAAGGTGGAGGTCTGGGGCGGCCCAGGCGCTGGTGGGCAGGTCAGAGCTGCAGGGAGGGGAAAGCCAGGCTGACCACTGCTGGCAAGGGGCAGAGGGAGATGGGGCACGTCTAGGCACAAGCCGTCACCTCCACGCGGCCAGTGCACACGCCACACCAGAGTAGCTCGGCAAGGCTGTTTCACTCTGCGTTCATTTGTTCTTGCAGACTCAAGACGTCTTTACCTGTGACCATTCTTTCTTTCATTTGGTTCTTCTCTTGGTGTCACTGGGAAGCAAAGCTGAGCCATAAAGAGGCACAGCCAGAGTGGAGAGTTTCACATGAAGGCCCAGCCAGTCCCCATGAAGGCACTGAACTCATTCTTCGTGTGTGCAAGGAACAGGGCCCCCGACAGGCAGAAAGGCATCCGCATCTGCCCCTCAGACGGAGACCATGTTCCCCACCAGCCGGGGCGAAACACACCGACTTGACACGAGACTGTCTTAAGAGTCCTTTTCAGCAAAGGCGGGACTGCAGTGCAGATCTCTAATGGTTTATTCGTTATTCTAAGAACAATATATGCTTACATTTTCCTTTCCTTTTAAAAAAGCCCTTTAAAAAAAAAAAAAGCAAAACTATTTTTATGCAAGTATTTCTGGACTTTTCCCACACAGCTTTTGCATCTGTGATACTCAGGTGTTCTCAGAAACTGAGGGCAATTCCCACAAAGGGGCCCAGTGAGCGGAGGCAGAGCCAGACCTGGGCCCCGCGCTGTGAACTACCCCCGCAGGCTGGGGGCTCCCTTCCCTCTCAAGCAGCCTGGGGAGGCTGCAGAGCAGCCCTGGGAGGAGCCAGCCCTGCCAGCGGCAGGCAGACGGGGGCGGGGGTGCAGGGGGTGGCTGGGCGGGCAGGGTGCAGGTTCCACCCTAACGGTTCACAGTTACCTTGCAGAACTGTACCCCACCTGTCCCGACAGGTTCCCTATGAAGAAATGTTCAAGAAGCCAGCCCAAGCTGCCCACACGTGATGAAGCAGGTCACAGAGGTGCGGGCGTGTCGGTGACCGTCCCTAGGCATCTCTGAGTTATTGCTGATAAACTGCTTTACAGTTTATATGTGAACTCTATGAACCGACTCCTTCAAGCATTCTCAGTTTTCCATTATAATTTGAGAGATCGTATCTTCAATTATGGTGGAAGTAGTTCCTCTGCTCTCCCCTATAAACATCCATTCTGTCTTTGTTCCCCCAAGAACTGCTATTTAAAAGGGAGGAGACGGAGCAGCTTCGGGGAGAAAAACAAAGAATCCCTTTGAGGTTTGAATAATTACCGTAATTTACGGTTCTCACAGCAAAAGCACACAATGCCCAGCTTCCTGAGGCTCGGGGTGGCAGGGGTACGCGTGGGAAGGCGTGCGAGAACCGCCAGACCCACCTGTTCTGACTGGTCACACTGCGCTCTCATGAGTGGGGGGTGGGGTGGAGGTGAACCTTCCAGCTTTTTCTCTAGTCGTAAACTGCCAAGCCCAGCAGCCCCACGCCGGCGTCGTCTTGTCCAGCTCTGCGGGCGCAGCCTGGCTCTCCACCCCTCTGCATCACAGCAGGCTCCTGAGCTTGGCCAGCACACTCCTACCCCGGACCTCGCCTTCTAGAAGCCGGGACTTGGAGCAGGGCACCCTCCTTCCCAGAAGTGCCTGCACACAACACAAAGCTTCTCGGAGTTAGTATTTCACAGCCAGCCACTGGGGACATCAACGGGCAATACTGAAAGGAACACACACTGGCGAGATTCAGTGTGCCTTCCTGTGTTTCCTGGCCTGAAGTCCTCACTCCTCTGGGTGGGAACTGAAAACCTTTTAGAGGGTTGGAGCCTTCCACTGCAGATGGAAGCTAGACGAATCAGCACTCCAAATTCAGCAGTACACAGAAGGGCCAGCGCATAGCAACCAAGCTGGGTTTACGCTGGGGGCGCAAGGCGGGTCTAATATCAGAAAATCAGTCACCGATGAAGTAGCCTTCTGAAAATAAAGAGGTCAAACCTGCACGAAGTCAGGGCTCTGGAACAGACGTCTCTTTAAAAGAGACACACAGTTTATTACACCGTGGGAAGGCAGTCGGCAAAATCCAAAGGACACACTCCCCTGAGCCCCTCAGATAAACTGCTTGGAAAAAGGAAAGGGAGGATCTCTCTGGTGATCCAGTGGCTGAGACTCCGAGCTCCCAATGCAGGGGACTCGGGTTCAATCCCTGGTCAGGGAACTACATCCCACATGCCTCAACTAGGAGTTCACATGCAGCAACTAAGACCTGGAGCAGCCAAATAAATAATTTAAAAAAAAACTGTTAATGGAAGGGCATAGAGGCAAACCCTACAGATTAAAAGACAGCTAAAAGGATATTAACCAATCATAGTGTGTAGACCTAATTTGGATCCTGACACAAGCAAACTGTAAAAGGAAACATTTCTGATATTTCTAAGACAAACTTGAACATTCAAAATTTGCTGGGATTAGGAATTATTGTAATGTTTTAGGTGTGACAATGGTATTAAGTTTTATATATATTCATATCTTTTAATGATATATACTGAAGTACTTACAAATGAAATATGATGTCTGCTATTTGCCATAAAATTATCTGGAAGTGGGGACTGGATGGGGGTAAGGATGAAATAAACAGCCATGACTGGATAACTGCAGAAGCAAGGTACTGGATACAGAGCAATTCTTCATATTCTGCTGCTGCTGCTGCTTAATCACTTCAGTCATGTCCGACTCTGTGCAACCCTATGGACTGCCATCTGCCAGGCTCCTCCGTCCATGGGATTCTCCAGGCCAGAATACTAGAGTGGGTTGCCCTCCACCAGGGGATCTTCTCAAGGGATCCCTGATCTCTGATCCCTTCTCACCAGGAATCAAAACCAGGCCTCCTGCACTGCAGGCAGATTCTTTACCACTGAGCCACCAGAGAAGATGCATATTCTTCTATCTTTGCACATTTTAAATTTCCCATTAGTAACAAAAAAAAGAGAAACCCAACAAATCAACATAATTTTCTGCATTAACAGAACAAGGGGAACTCACATGATCATATCAACAGGTGAGGAAAAAGCATTTGGAAACATTAGAACCCTGGAGTAAGAGTGGGCCAGCCTTGGCTTCAGTCCTGACTCTGTGATACCAGGCAAGTCACTTTACCTCTCCAGATCCCAATCTTCTCACCTTCATGGTAAGAGAGTTAAACTATGTGGTTTTGAAAGTCCTCCCACCTCAGCTTTGTTTTCCAACTATTTATTGAAAGTCTTTTAAATACTAGAAATATCCACGTTAACCTTAATAGTCAATGACTTGCTTTCTCACCAGTTCCCCATGTATCCCAAGTTTCACCTTCTTCCCATGAAGTTTACTCCAAATCTAACCTTGGGAAGTTTGGAGCTCCGTCTGCTTTGTTTTTGGCTGCACTGGGTCTTCGCTGCCACACCTGGGCTTTCTCCAGCTGCAGCAAGAGGAGGCCACTCTCTAGTTTCGGGGCACGGGCTCTGGGCACGGGCTCGGCATCTGGGGTCCTCCTGAACCAGGGATGGAACCCACATCCTCTAAACTGGCAGGCAGATTCTTAACCACTGGACCACCAGGGAAGTCCTGGAGACCAGTCTCCTTGATGAAAATGGATCACAAAGTGTGACATCGGCAGTTCCCACTCCCTGTCATTGGTAAGCATACCTCTCTCTGCTGGGGGCCTGCTTCTTTGCTCTTGTTCATCTAAAAACTACTACAAGAAATATTTTAATTCATCTTCCTTTAAATAAAGGAACTAAAACATACATATTCCTATGTGCAAGCATTATGATCTTGAAAAAATTATTCAATCTTACTGTAAAAGTAAGTAATTACTGAAAAGTAATTACTCAATATTTAACTTATATGCAGAGTACATCATGAGAAACGCTGGGCTGGATGAAGCACAAGCTGGAATAAAAACTGCCGGGAGAAATATCAATAACCTCAGATATGCAGATGACACCAAACTTATGGCAGAAAGCGAAGAAGAACTAAAGAGCCTCTTGATGAAAGTGAAAGAGGAGAGTGAAAAATCCGGCTTAAAACTCAACATTCAGAAAACTAAGATCATGGAATCTGGTCCCATCACTTCATGGCAAATAGATGGGGAAACAGTGGAAACAGTGACAGACTTTATTTTTGGGCTCCAAAATCACTGTAGATAGTGACTGCACCCATGAAATTAAAAGATGCTTGCTCCTTGGAAGAAAAGCTGTGACCAACCTAGACAGCATATTAAAAAGCAGAGACATTACTTTGCCAACAAAGGTCCATCTAGTCAAAGCTATGGTTTTTCCAGTAGTCATCTATGAAGGTGAGAGTTGGACTGTAAAGAAAGCTGAACGCCGAAGAATTGATGCTTTTGAACTTTGGTGTTGGAGAAGACTCTTAAGAGTCTCTTGGATTGCAAGGAGATCCTACCAGTCCATCCTAAAAGAAATCAGTCCTGAATATTCATTGGAACATGAATTTCATGCTGAAGCTGAAACTCCAATACTTTGGCCACCTGATGTGAAGAACTGACTCATCTGAAAAGACCCTGATGCTGGCAAAGATTGAAGGCAGGAGAAGGGGACGACAGAGGATGAGATGGTTGGATGGCATCACCAACTTGATGGACATGAGTTTGAGTAAACTCCGGGAGTTGGTGATGGACAGGGAGACCTGCAATGCTGCAGTCCATGGGGTCGCAAAGAGTCAGACACGACTGAACAACTAAACTGAACTGAATTATTCAATCTCATCTGTAAATAGGGATGATCAAAGAACCTACTGAACAGAATTGTGAGGTTTAATTAAAATATGCAAAGCTTTCAGAACAGTGCATGCAAATCCTTGAGAAATGTTAACTGTAAGTATAAATGTCAATGAAATTCAGACTATAAGCAAATACTACTGCATATAACATGTAGCCGTGGTTCTCTAACTTGTGAACTTATTAGATTTGAACCCAAGAATCCTGATGTTTTAAGGGAGCCCAGCCTGGCGCTCCATGATAATCTAGAGGGGTGGGAAACGGAGAGGGGAGGGAGGCTTGGGAGGGAGGGAGTGTATGAATACTTATGGCTGGTTCACGTCGTTTGGCAGAAAGCAACACAACGTTGTAAAGCAATTCTCCTCCAATTAAAAAACAAATTAAAATTTAAAAAAGAATCCTGATGCTCTATCTTAACAAAACTGGGGGGGGGGGGGAACAACTAGAGAAATGGGGAAAATAAGTAAATATCCTGATGCCCAGGCTGCATCCCAGACCAACCACATGAGACTCTCCGGGGAAGGGTCCCAGTACTTTTTAGTCTTCCAGATGATTCCAAACACGCAGGCAAAGGTGTAAAACAATGATATAAACAACAAAGATAAAGAATAAGCAAGTATGACACAGCTAGAGAACATGTGACCCGACAACTGAGTTTAAGTTGGATTTGGAAGGACAAGTGGTGCTTAACACTAAGTTCTATAATGTTTTTCTACGAAAATCTGGTAGAGAATTCCCTGGCAGTCCAATGGTTAGGACTCTACATTTTCACTACTGAGGCCCCAGGTTTAATCCCTGTCCAGGTAACGGATATCTCACAAGATGTGCTGTGCAGCCAAAAAATAATAATAATGATAATTTTTAAAAAGCTGGTAGTCTGGGGCTTTCCTGGTGGCTCAGTGCTCAAGAATCCTCCTGCCAACGCAGGCGAGATGGGTTCCATCCCTGATCTGGGAAGATCCCACGTGCCGTGGAACCACACCCGTGGGCCACAACCATTGAGCCCGTGCTCTGGAGGCCACGCTCCGCATCAAGAGAAGCCTCGGCAATGAGCAGCCCTGCCACCTAGAGAGTATCCTCCGCCTGCTGCAACTAGAGCAAAGCCCGCACTGCAACAAGACGCGGCACAGCCAATAAGGAAACGCAATTTAAAAACAAAACAAAAAATCCAGGGACTTCCCTGGTGGTCCAGTGACTAAGAATCCACCTTGCAATGCAGGGAACACAGGTTCAATCCCTAGTCAGGGAACTAAAACCCCACAGGCCATGGAGCAACTAAGCCGCTAGGACCTGATGCAGTCAAACACATTAGTCAATTAATTAACAAACAAACAAACTGGTAGCTAGAGATTAGAGAGGTAAATAAATCGTGTAGGTTCTAAAAGCAGACCTCCTTAACTCAAGTGAAGAACAAAGAATAAAAAAATACATAGAATGAAGTAGAAATACAGGATTAAAATATATCTCTTTAGATTAAAAAAAAAAAAAGATTTACAGCGTGTGACTTCTAAGAAGACCTCATATTTAAAATCAACAATCTCTCTGGGCTGCAGGAACTGAATTACCCAGAGAACTGGCCGTGTGCTCAGGAAGCATAGAAAGATGAGGCCAAACACACAGGAATTACACATTTCCCTGAGGAAGGAAGTGTTCTTTAATGTCCCAGCCAATACCTCGCATAATGGGGAACACATCCCAAGAAAAACACAAGTCAGAAGGCTAGAACTGGGAAGGTGTGACTCATGGGTCAGCTGCGCCCCTTTCAGCACCATCGCTTTCACAGGTGCAGCAGTCTGACAGGTGTGCACCAGCTGCCACCCGGATGCAAGGCAGAGCGCGTCTCTAGGAGCAGACCCACGGGAAGACTACTTTAACAAAAGGTTGGGAGCCAGTGGAGAAACCCGTTTGGGCGCTCTTCTTTTTTCCAGCACTTGTTCACAAAATAAGCTGGGCTAAGTCCTCGCCCTGCGGGCAGCTGTCTGCCCTCCCAGAGCATTTTCAGATACCTGTTGAGTATCTCTCTGTCCAAAGAGTGGGATGCTGGGTGCATTTTATGTTCTAGGAATAGAAGTGAGGGGTTGTGGCCACGGAATCAGGGAACTGAGCCAGAGGCTTGGGGTCCCAGTGACCAGCTGCCCTGCTAACAGGCAGGCACGCTTTGGAATTAACAGGCTCTTTTTAATCCAATGGCACCCCACCCCGGCACTCTTGCCTGGAAAATCCCATGGAGCCTGGTGGACCTCAGGCCATGGGGTTGCTAGGAGTCAGACACGACTGAGTGACTTCACTTTCACTTTTCACTTTCATGAACTGGAGAAGGAAATGGCAAACCACTCCAGTGTTCTTGCCTGGAGAATCCCAAGGACCGGCGAGCCTGGTGGGCTGCCGTCTATGGGGTCGCACAGAGTCGGACACGACTGAAACGACTTAGCAGCGGCAGCAGCAGCAGCAAGGATGGTTTAAAGGATGCTTTCCAGCCTCCCTCCTTAGCCTGTTGGCAAATGAACTGTTAGTATTTGGATTTAACTTGGTTTAAACTTTCTATCTGCAGCCAATTCCACGCCGTTAGTCCATATTTTCACATGACAGCTGGAATGAAGGTCTAGGGTTCCCTCAAACAAAAACATTCTTCCCCAGAGCCGGGCAACTTCTAAAAACTGCTTGCCAGTCCTTGCCACTGCAGATATTCATCTTTGGGGACCTTTGGTCAGGAACAGGCATATATGCACACACCGTTTCCAAACTAGAACCGTTCAACGTGTTGAATGGTCCTACGAAACACGATAGTAAAGTTTGCCACCACTTGAAGAAAAGCACTAATAATCTCAACGAAGTCAAACGCGCTGGCGCGCACACACACTATGCATATCAAGAGCTCTTTAACCATAGAGACTAGTTATCCTCGACAAGAAATACGGTACAAATCAACTTGCTAGCGGACTCTGCCCCGACTTGACAGAAGTTCTGTCAAGAGCCCCAGGGTGGCGGCGACGCAGGAGCCTCGGAGGCTCGGG
>NW_011494874.1:483146-492202 GCF_000754665.1 Bison bison bison
GCCCTAGCCGGGAGGGCTGAGAGGGATGCAGCTTGGGGCCCGGCTCCGGTGCCGCACCCCGTAAAGGGCTGACCTACCACCTGGCCACTTCACCCGCCGGACGCCAAGACCAAGCCCGCTTAGACCGCGTCTGGGTAAAGTGCCGGGAGGACAGGGCGAGAGGGGAGGAAAGAACCGAGGCAGCCCGCCGCTCCGGGGCCTCTCCGGAGGCGCGTTCTTGGCTGGGACACCCGCAGGGGATTAGTTTCGATTGAGCATCCATCCCCAGCGTTTGATAGAAACCCAAGAACGTGGGGGGAAAAAATGCGTTAAGCCACTCTGGAGCCTTAATGGGAGGCTGATGAATGAGTTAGTCATCGTTGTCTCATTGTCTTGGTGTGTGTTTTGGACGGGGGGAGCATAAACAGGGCCTAGAGGGTACCAGGCCTCCAAAGCCCAAGCTGGTGCCTTTATCATAATGCCAGGCGCCTTCCCTGTGGAATTTCAAGCCTCTGCAGGAAAGGTTTATGAGGTACAAAAAGGGTGGGGCGAGAAACAGGGCGTCTTTCTGGAAGTGTTTAACGGGTGGAGAGGCATGTAGAAACGGGGACTTCCGCGAGGGCCTGCGAACCCCATTGTTTGTTTCAGCGGCTCAGTTCCTTTTACAGGAAGCTAGGCCGGCTGGGTGGAGAAGGAAATGGCAACCCACTCTAGTGTTCTTGCCTGGAGAACCCCAGGGACGTGGGAGTCTGGTGGGCTGTCGTCTGTGGGGTCGCACAGAGTCGGACACGACTGAAGCGACTTAGCAGCAGCAGCAGCAGCAGGCCGGGTGGGAGTGCTTAGATGCCCCCAAAAGGCCCGGAAGGTTAGAAGAGCTACTGACTTACTTTCCACAAAGGTGCCCTGCTCTTGCCAGGAAGCAGCTTCCACTGTGACGACCTGAGGTGCTTGTGCTTTTTCCAAGCTGACAGCTCAACCTCATGCCATACTTATGTAGGCATACGCTGTTCTCTTTTACAACTGAGGAAAATTGAGGTTCCCGGGCCCAGCGCTCCAGCTTATCTTCCACACTGCAATAACCCAGTCTCAATCACTGCCATGTGGAGGTTGCTTGCAGGAGAGGGGTTGATAGACTGATTTCTGTGCTGAAGTGTGGTCTTTGGATTGCAGTGACAACAGGCCCTTTCGTAAGCATATCTTTTTAGAATGAGATAATACACAAGTACCATTCTTCAGGCTTTGTGGTGTAACAAGTTATTTTTGTCATCTTTTAGTGCTTGTGAAACTGAACACAACAAAAGTATGGAGATGGGAAACCAACACCCTTCTATTAGTAGGCTGCAGGAAATTCAAAAGGAGGTGAAAAGCATAGAACAGCAAGTACTTGGTTTCAGTGGTCTGTCAGATGACAAGAATTACAAGAAACTGGAGAGGATTCTCACAAAACAGCTTTTCGAAATAGACTCTGTAGATACTGAAGGAAAAGGAGATATTCAGCAAGCCAGGAAGAGGGCGGCACAAGAGACAGAGCGTCTTCTCAAAGAGTTGGAGCAGAATGCGAACCACCCACACCGGCTCGAAATACAGAACATTTTTCAAGAAGCGCAGGCCCTGGTGAAAGAGAAGGTCGTGCCGTTTTATAATGGAGGCAACTGTGTAACTGATGAGTTTGAGGAAGGCATCCAGGATGTCATTTTGAGGCTGACACATGTCAAGACCGGAGGCAAGGTCTCCCTTCGAAAAGCACGGTATCACACCTTAACCAAAATCTGTGCCGTGCAGGAGATTATTGAGAACTGCATGAAGAAGCAGCCTTCCCTGCCGCTCTCTGAGGATGCACACCCCTCTGTTGCCAAGATCAACTCTGTGATGTGTGAAGTGAACAAGACCAGAGGCACACTGATTGCCCTTCTGATGGGAGTGAACAACAAGGAGACGTGCAGGCACTTGTCTTGTGTGCTCTCGGGGCTGATGGCTGACCTGGATGCTCTTGATGTGTGCGGCCGCACAGAAATCAGAAACTATCGGAAGGAGGTCGTGGAAGATATCAACCAGTTACTGAGATACTTGGACTTAGAAGAGGAAGCAGACACCACGCATGCATTTGACCTAGGACAGAACCATTCCATTCTGAAAATAGAAAAGGTCCTCAAGAGAATGAGAGAAATCAAAACTGAACTTCTCCAAGCACAGAATCCTCCTGAACTGTACCTGAGCGCCAAAACAGAACTACAGGGTTTGATCGGACAGTTGGACGAGGTGAGTCTTGAAAAAAACCCCTGCATCCGGGAAGCCCGGAGAAGAGCGGTGATTGAAGTGCAGACCCTCATCACCTACATTGACTTGAAGGAAGCCCTGGAGAAAAGAAAGCTGTTGGCTTGTGAGGAGCACCCCTCACACAAGGCGGTCTGGGACGTGCTAGGAAACCTGTCGGAGATCCAGGGCGAAGTGCTCTCCTTCGACGGCAATCGAACCGACAAGAACTACATCCGCCTGGAAGAGCTGCTCACCAAGCAGCTACTTGCCCTGGACGCGGTGGACCCACAGGGCGAGGAGAAGTGTAAGGCCGCCCGGAAACAGGCCGTGAAGCTGGCGCAGAACATCCTCAGCTATCTGGACCTGAAGTCGGACGAGTGGGAGTACTGAACAGCCAGAGAGCCTGCGGCTCCTGATTCTGGTTTTGCACTTTATGCACACATCTTTGTATCTATAGAGAGCTTTCAGTTCATTGAGCCTAAATGTGATTTATACATGCATATATCAATCTCAGTATTTAATGATTTAAGCAAATTATATTCAGTATCTGCTGCTTTTGATGTTGCAAAACAAATATTATAGCGTATTAACTTTTGCATTTGGATCGCTATCCTTATGTTGTGGTGTGATTTTTTGGGTTTTTTAAAAAATCAGAAAATGAAATGGGGCAGGTTTTAAACCTTTTTTTTTTTTTTTTTAGCTTTTAAAACATTTTTAATGGTTGTTCAAGCATTAAAATACAGCTATTTCAGAATCTAGAAATATGTGATAAATACTAAGACAATTATGAAGAAGGGGGAAATTTTTGGTTGAATAGAAGTAAGGTCCAAGCACAAACACAGCACAATGGTATGTTTTGTTATTATGCTAAATAAAGCAGGATTTTTTTTCACTCATAAAACCCAGTGGTCCCACCCAATTTAATAGGGTGGGAGTTTTTTTTTCTAGATGGTTGGTTCTTTGATAAACATGCTTTTGTTTGAAATACAGTGTCTGTATGTTCCCCTGTACCCTGCCTTTGGGGGGGAGTCATATTTTTGTGAGCAATATAAGAAAATTATGAAAATTAGTAGCAAAAACACCTTAGAGACTGCAGCAAAGAAGGGATGAAGCACAAGCTGATACCTTCAAGTTGTTTTTGTTTATAAGCTCTAAACTTAAAATTTCCCTTAGAAATCAGTAAGGATAAGAACATTTAAATGAAGCTAATGAACTTTTTTAAAAAAAAAGATAAAACACCCACACCCATAGTAAGATAGTGAAAAATGGAAATCAGTTAGCAATTATCAGGTTATGCTAAAATAAGCAAAAAAGTCTGCATGTAGCATGATGGGCTTCCTAGAAACGGACCACCTTGCTCCACGTTCCTGATGCGTGTGAGAGCAGAGGCCGTCAGTAGCCGCTCGGGGCCAGGTCTCCCAGCCTGTTAAGCTCCTGGCCCCTGCTGTGCTCCTTAGCTCATGTTCCTGGCACATGGATGTTTCTCTAGTGCCTGAAAGGGCCAATAAGGTCTATCACTGTGTGAAATTTTTCTTCTTCCACTAAAGGGTATACATATTTCTGTATATTTTGAGGAACCAGTTTTACAGTTGCCTATTGATGTGAACAAAAGAATTTCCCAAAGTTCTGAAGTGCCTTGCTAACCTGCTGCCCCAGCATCATAACAACAAACTGCTCGTAGTCACCCTCACGAAACAGTCCTATCAGAGTACATCTTTTGAATTCTGAAGTAACTCATTGTTTTCTTTCAGATATTAATTTGTTTGTAAACAGCTAAAAAATAAGGTGCATAAAGGAATAGCCCTAAATACCTAAAAGATTAAATGTGTAGCCCTAAGGAATTTTCACTTTGCCTCAGTACTGCCCAATAATGAAAAGCCTTGACGTGTCCTTCCTGCTAGAAATATCCTAGATTCATAGGATAGTGGGGTCAAAGGGCGATTGGAGGTCTTTGGGTGATGAACCTCCCATCTGCACATCCAGTGGGCTCTCGGTGCCCCTTATTGGTAGCTCATTCCAACCAAATGAAATCTTGAAGAGTTGTTAAATTCAAGCACAGTTTGAGCTATATCAGTGGGTGATCAAGCAGTAACCTCACTTCAGACGTACCCACATCCTGCACCAGGCCTCCTGCCCACGTTAACTTCAGATTTGAAAGTTCACTGTCAGCACTTGCTTTGAGTGCCCACCATTATCTGGAAGTCCATCTTCCCCTCGAGTTCATCTCCAGCAGTTTCCCGTGGCTCGCAGAGACGGGTCGGATGGCTCAGCTCTGAGCGTCGGGGTGAGTACAGGATACTGAGCCGTCCAGTCATCTCGGATTTCTCACGTGGATTATTTTGGTCCCTGAGATAATCAGATCAGCCTTGAGTGACTGCTGAGGAGTGACGTTTCCTGACTTCAGTCTGCTCTAGCTCCTCGTACCTGATGGCCCTCTTCCCTCAATGAGCCCTCGCACCCCTGGGTTTAGCTTTCCTTGTCCCTTGTTCAGAGGTGTGTGACCACGGGCTGCTGCATGTAATTTAAGTTGGGCTCACCGCATTGTATCTTATGATCTTACGTGAAGAGAATCTGTACTAGAAGTAAAACCTACTACCTGCCCCCTCAAAGTGTTTGGCCTTGGGTCTGCATTAAACTGTATCATACGTGTTCATGCAAAAAAAACGGCTGGCAATGTTTGCTTTCTTTACCTTCCCCTCAGCACGGCTTTCAGGTCATTCTTCCTCCAGGTGGACTGATCAGCCTGTGATGAAGTAGTCACGAGGATAAATGTAACCAATGTGTCTACTAAATACAATTTAGTGCTCTATTTTGCTGAATTGCCTTGGTATAATATATTGATATTTGACGTGATTTAGTATATTTGAAAGGTTTAACCAGTATTTTTGTCATTTATTTTACTTGGCCAGTTTTTAATGTTTTTTTGAGGCTCTTAAGTTTATCCTGTACATACAGGTTTTTCTAAACAAAGCTCTTTAGCTTTTAACTCACAGTATTTTTCTTGAGAATCATTGGAGAAATATTTGCCATTGATGTCAATGTGTAATAAAGGTGTCATTCCAGTGTGTGGTTCCCATCCCCCTCCATCAACCGTGTGACTATTGTAATACCATGTCTGAAATAACTAAGTATTATTTTGAGATATACATACTAGTATACCCTTAATTATTGATGAAATAAACAAACAATCTCTTAGCTTACCTTTGCAGTGGAGAAAGGCTGAGTCTGAGGTGTGAGTTCTGTTCCCATGCTCTCACCTTCGGGTCCTGTCTGACTTGGGTGTGTCCTGGGCCGGGCAGGAGTCGGCGGCGCCTTCACTCGAGCTGGGGGCAGTGACACACGGAGGCAGCTGCCCTGAGCCCAGACCAGGGTTGAGGGGGTGGGTAAAGGGTAACCGTTCCCGTTCAAACAACCCAGGAGGTGTGAGGGCCAGAGAACCGGAGCAGCCGTGGCCTCAGCCCTGCTTTCCTGGGGAGGGTGCCCTCTGGCCGCTGCGCACGGCAGCTGCCCCAACGTGTAAGAGGGAAAGCTCTGGGAGCATTCTGGAAAGAATGGCTCCCCGGAGAAAAGGTTTGAGTTAGTGTGCTGTGGAAACTCATTAATGGAGACCTACTTTTGACCGTGTAAGTGTCTCCTGCTCCACCAGCCCAGCCAGCTGGGCAGCGGCACTTTTGACCAGGGAGTCCTTCCAGCGTTTCCAAAACGCTCAGGTGGTTGCCCCCTCGTCCACCTCCCAGCTTTGCCTCCCCGAGAACCTGTCGCCCTTGCTCATTACACAGGGGCAGCAGCTGGTTTGGCCTCTCCCTGCAAGCCCTCCTCTGTCTTCATGTTCCTTCCAGTGATTCAAGCGGAGAAGCCGTGCGTCCAGTCCTGCCCCACGGACGTGTGACCTGTGCAAGGCCAGGGCCAGGACAAACGAGTCATAGAGGTTCAGAAGAGACCCTTGGGGGAGATTTGACATCTTCAGTCCCCTGCCACCCACCAAGCTGTGCTCTTCCCATCAGGCATGGGTTACCAACACGTGAGAAACATGCACTCGGCCCTGTGGGCTTCCTGTTGGCTCAGCGGGTAAAGACTCCGCCTGCAGTGCCAGAGACATGGGAGATGGGTTCAATCCCTGGGTCAGGAAGATCCCCTGAAGGAGGAAATGGCAACCCACTCCACTATGCCTTTCTGAAAAATCCCGTGGACAGAGGAGCCTCTGGGCTACAGTCCATGGGGTGGCAAAGGGCAAAGGGCCAGACACAAGAGAGCGACTGAGCACGCTGTCTCAACCAGATGCAGAGGTGGTGGGGAACTCGGTGACAGCCGTCCCGCCTCTGTCTCAGGCAGAAACACCTGGATGTCGGAACTGGGCAGGTGCATTGAGAGAGAACGTGGGCGCCAGAGGCCAGGGAGGCTGAGGTTCAGGGCTCAGGGACCCCCGAGGCTGGTCAGGAGCGAGACAGCGGAGACCCCAGAGCAGGCTGGGCGGCGGTGTTGCACAGGGGCCGAGGGACTCAGCACAGCCGAGCCGGGCTCTGGCTTCTGGGTGCAGAAGCACCAGCTGTGGGCCCGTGGGGAGCAGGTGCAGGTGTGGGGGGAGACCCGGCCGTCAGTGTGTCTGCCGGGGCCTCTGCTATCATTGCATCCTTCAAGCCATCACTGAATGAACCTTTCCATCTGCCGGGCCCTGTGAGAAAGAGCTGACATGCGTGTTAAACTCTGGGAACCCTTGAGGCGAGTTTTGGTACTAAATGTATTTCACTTGCCCAAGGCCTCACGGTGAACCGGGAGGGCAGCCCGCAGCCCATGCAAGCACAGGGCCCAGCTGGAGGGGCGCACCCCAGGCTCTGATGTCATCCACAAGGGCCAGCTGGACAGCAAGGGGCCGGGGGCACTGAGGGTCAGGACCCAGCAACTTGTGCACATCCCCCCGGGGAGTCACAGACCTTCTGAGACCTCGGGTCCCACGACTCCCTGTTTGAGAAACAACGCCACACCCTGTCTTCACTCCTGGATCACAGCAGAAGGCTGCTTCTGTATAATAATCCTTCAAACTCCTGTGCCTTTTCCCCGTAGCCTCCAGCTTACTGGTCCTCACGCCCATGTGAGCGTGCCACCTCGTCCTCCAGGGGACTCAGGACACGGAGGGAAGGGTGCCAGGGCGGGCCATCTGTGGGTTCTGCGGCCTCCTGCCCATCCAGTGGGCATGGCCAGGTACCTGCCCCCCACCAGGGCCCACTGCCCGTCAGTCCCCGGCCAGGCGGCGCCCTCCCCAGCAGAGCCGTCTCTCCGTCCTTCTTGCTGCCTCGGGCCCTGGCAGGGGGAGGCGCTCCGGTCTCCTTTGGATGCACTCCTCTTTAGAAAGTGTCCTTGGCTCCTGGCACATATACACGTCCCCCAAAACACTTGCTGATAAAGAAAATGGAAAGTCTCAGATCTTTACATTGCTTCATGAACTGTTTAAAATCGGGAATTCCCTGGCGGTCCAGTCGTTAGGATCTGGCACTTTCACTATCAAGGGCCCGGTTCAACCCCTGGTCAGGGAACTAAGATCCTGCAAGCTGCATGGTGTGGCCACAAACCAAATCAAATCAATGACCCTTTTTTGCTCATCAGGATTCCAAAACCCTTGGTCTCCTGCGCCTGCAGCTGAAACCCTGGTATCACTGGCAGGAAATTGCCTCATGCCCACCTTGCCACCAACGCTGGCATGGCAGGAAGGCCGGCCAGGTTGGCATGTAACAGTCTTGCCTCTGAGCACCCGCCCAGCTGGGTGAGACGCCAAAGGCACACGGCAGCCCCCATGTGAGGGGCCCCGGTAGGGAGGGTGTGCTTATGCCCTGGGCCCCTGCGCTGGGGGTCCACCCTTCACACTGAGACTCCCAGAGTGGGGGACCTCGAGGCAGCATCGGTGCAGGGGCCCCGAGTCTGGAGCCGGGCATAACGGGAGGCCTGGGAAAACTTCAGCTGGGAGCAGGGGGCTGGGCGGGGGTGGGGCTGGTGAGCCACGGGAGGATTCGAGTCTCTGAAGACTAGGAGCTTTGTTGAATGCTCGCCCCAGTGGCAAAGAAGGGGTGAACTGGGAGCAGTGAGCCAGGGCAGGGGCCCGCAGGAAGGGGCAGCTAGAGAAGCAGGCAGAGTGAGGGAGCCAGGGGAGGGTTCACAGGGGTGGTGAAGGTGGCGCCAGGGGCTGGGGCTCCCAGGGTCCTGGCCTAACAGCAGGAGGGTCTCCTCAAGGGGACAGCGTCACATAAGCAGTGCAGGGACCCCTGGGTCAAGCTGAGTAACCAAGTGGGCTGGTATTAAAGGTGCAAAGAGGGAATTGCCTGGTGGTCCTGTGGTTCGAACTCCGTGCAGTCAGGGCTGAGAGCCTGCACTGGGTCCCTCGTCCGGGAACTAAGATCCCCCAAGGTGCACAGTGTGGCCAAAAAAAAAAGAATCTAACAGGCCCAGAAGCCAGCCCTGTCCTAGGGTAGCGAAGACCCGGTTTCTGGCTCCTGGGCCTGAGGTCTTGTCGGCGCTGTCTGCAGCCTCCTCATGCGCAGGCCGTGCTCAGGGGCCTTGTCTTCTCTGCGAGGCCCAGGTTACATCTTTCCAGAAAAAGGCATCTAGCCCTCACCCCCGACCTCAGGTGTGCTAGGGGTGGTCCTGGAAGCGGGCCAGCGCGGTGGGTCTGGGGAAGAGGCTGCCGGCCAACCGACAGCTAGTGCCCGGGCCCAGAGGTGCAGCGGGGGAGGCCACAGACTGGACCCTAGGGGCCTCGCTGGCTTAGGGAGCTAAGGGCACCTGGAGGGGCCCAACTCCATCCTAGACCAGAGTCCCCCCCCCCCCCCCCC
>NW_011494874.1:492302-492825 GCF_000754665.1 Bison bison bison
GGGGTGGGGCTGGTGAGCCACGGGAGGATTCGAGTCTCTGAAGACTAGGAGCTTTGTTGAATGCTCGCCCCAGTGGCAAAGAAGGGGTGAACTGGGAGCAGTGAGCCAGGGCAGGGGCCCGCAGGAAGGGGCAGCTAGAGAAGCAGGCAGAGTGAGGGAGCCAGGGGAGGATACTGGGAGCAGTGAGCCAGGGCAGGGGCCGCAGGAAGGGGCAGCTAGAGAAGCAGGCAGAGTGAGGGAGCCAGGGGAGGGTTCACAGGGGTGGTGAAGGTGGCGCCAGGGGCTGGGGCTCCCAGGGTCCTGGCCTAACAGCAGGAGGGTCTCCTCAAGGGGACAGCGTCACATAAGCAGTGCAGGGACCCCTGGGTCAAGCTGAGTAACCAAGTGGGCTGGTATTAAAGGTGCAAAGAGGGAATTGCCTGGTGGTCCTGTGGTTCGAACTCCGTGCAGTCAGGGCTGAGAGCCTGCACTGGGTCCCTCGTCCGGGAACTAAGATCCCCCAAGGTGCACAGTGTGGCCCAAA
>NW_011494874.1:492925-497643 GCF_000754665.1 Bison bison bison
GTGGGCCAGCTGTCTGCCCCTGGGTGTTGGGGCTGGGGGTCCCCCCAGATGAACCCCTGGACGCCTGTGTGAGCCCCACTGCGGGACGCCTTCCGGGGCAGGTGGAAAGGGATGACCTAGAACGACCCGCCCCACGGCCGGGGTCCCCACAGAGCCGGGCCCGCACCTCGGGGCACCTGCTGCCGCGCGGCCGGCCCTTGGAGCGCGGCCTCCCGAGCCTGGCGCGCCCCAGCTCCGCGCCGCGTCCGCTTGTTGTTCTCTGTGCGGCCGCCACGCGGCGCCCGCGGCCCGGGATCGCGAAGCCCTGGACCCGCTCGGGCTGGGTCGGGGGAGTAGCCGGCCGCGCAGCTGTCGGGCCGGGGCCCCGCCGGGCCCACCTTCCCTCGGGACGCTGGACAGACGGCCGCGGCGCCGCGTGGCTGCGGTTTCTGCCCGCAAGCTGGCCGTGCTGCTGCTGCGGGTTCCATGACCTGTCTCACTGCGACCTTGCGCTCTGCCGAATCCTTGCGGAGGCCGGGGCCTCTCGCTCGTTCCTCTGACCTGCCCCTCAGAGCTGAGTACTCAGCGGGACCATCCCCAGCCGGGGTCAGTCCCCGACCCACGGCTTACGTGGCACCATGCCGTCAGGTGGAGCCGGGAGGCCTGGCAGGCAGGGCAGCCTCGCCCTCTGCCTGCATCTATCTCCATGCAAGCTGGTCCTCCCTCCTGGGCAGTTGAGGACAACCTTCAAGCCCAAGCCAAACGCCACTTCCGGCAAGTACCACCCCTGCCTGGTGTGCTTGCCCTCAGGGCTCCCAGATGCTCTGGCCACGGACAGACAGCCACCCCCACCCCAAGCCGGGTGATCCCCGTCTGTTCTCTGGTCCCCACTGGGGCTCTTGTATTTTGAGGTCTAGGGCAGGAGAGCCCAGGAGCTGGAAGACCAGCAGCAGGTGGGCGAGCGCAGGCTGGGGGCCTGGGCCCTTGGGGTCTGGAGAGGCTGCTCTGGGCACTGGGGAGGGGAGGCCGGTCCTCACCATGCCCGGGTGTCCCCCCGTGTTCCTGGCGCCCAAGGAGGCCTGTTCTGCTACGGGCCCCACTCCCCGCTGCAGGCCTCCCCGGGCTGTGTCCACAGCAACCATAGCAGCTCGGGCGACAGTGCGCCAGGCCAAGGTCCTGCACCCTGGGAGGCAGGCCTCTTGCCCCGTGCTGCCTGCGGGTGTGGGGGCAGAGGCCCCTGCTCCAGCCGCCTCACCCACCCTGCCCCGGGCTCTGGTGGTGGCCCAGGGCACAGGGGTTCCTTAACTCCTGGCCCCCAGCCTGGCCTCAGGGTGGCACTGACCTGTGCCCAGGGCAGGTCTTGGTGACATTGCCACCTCAGCACCAGAAGCAAAGCCCTCTCCACTGCCCCTGTGCTGACGGGCAGCTCCCGCCTTGCCCTTCCCCCTGAGGACCTGGGACGCTCGATCCCACCTCGAGCTCACCACCCGCCCCTCCATGAAACCCCCTCCCTCTGCCACCGCTCCAGCAGGCTCCTGCCCAAGGAAGCATGGGGTGGGGGCCCTAAGACCCGCTCAGCCTGCCCCAGGCCCACCTGCCCTTCCAGCGCCCCGTCCCGGGCCCCTCTTGCCGCTCCTCCACAGAAGCCGCACTGCTGGAGCCCCGTGGGGCCCAGGGTGGCCCCAAGTGAACCGTGCGGGGAGAGGGGGTCTTGAGTGACCCAAAGAGGCTTCGTGGAGGGGAAGGCCGCGAGGGGCTCAGAGGTAAGACCCCCACGAACAAGCCTCAGCCTCCTGGGCCCTCAGGCCTTTACACGGAAGCCTGCCACTGCCAAGAGCTCAGGCCTTTCCCTGGCCCTCGGGATTCTAACGGGCGCAGAGCTCACCCCCAGGATGGAGGTGCTCCCGGGGGAGGGGAGCACCGCAGGAGGTACCTCGGAAGGATGCAGCCCCCCATGGGGGAGGAGCCAGCACACCCACAGACGGGGGAAGCGGGGACCCCGGGCCAGGCCTGCTGTCGGACATGGGCGGGGGCTCTGTGAGCCCGGCTGTGACCCTGAAAGGGGGCCTGGGAGTCTGGCAGCCCCTCCTGCCCGGCACTGCCCCAGGGGACCCGCCCTCCCGCCTCCCCTTGCCGGGGTCCTGGCCGGCAGGCCTTAGGGGCCCCGGGGTCAGCTCCCTCACTGAGGCTTTGACGTCAGCTGATGTCAGGCTGGGCCGCCCAGGGATGCAGGGCCTCTGTGAGCTCCCTGAGGCCCCGGACACCGCCAGAGGCCCCGCCGAGGCAGCTGCCCCCAGGCCTCCATGGGCCACTGTCTGTGAAGCGGGTAGTGAGTGCCACTTCACCTTGGGGTTGAGGCCAGGGCGGGCGTGGCAGAAGCCCACGGTGTTGGAGCCCCCAGGGACCCGGGGCAGCCCCAAGTGAACCGCTGTGGTCCCGCTCAGTCTGCCCTTCAGGCCCGAAGAACTCCTCCCCTCCCGCCTTCAGCAGGGCCTCCGGCCTTGAGGCTGTGAGGCAGCCCCTGGCCAAGGCCCCTGGGGTCCAGCCCTGGGCATTGGAGCCCCTCAGGGTCCAGGGGCATCTCGGAGCCGAAGCTCTGCACTGCAGCCTGCCTCCCCTCACTCCTGCTGGGGTCAGGCAGAGCGCCTCGTGTGCCCGCATGTGTGTGCTGTGAGCGTATGAACAGGTGTGTGGTGCTGTGTGTTCATGCGTGTGTGCTGTATGCGTGCTGTGTGTGCATGTGTGTGCTCTGTGTGCTGTGTGCTTGTGTGGTGTGCGCGCGTGTGTGCTGCGTGTGCATGTGTGTACATGTGTGTACCGTGTGTGCACTGTGTGCATTCACGTGAGTGCTGTGTGCACATGCATGTGCGTGCTCTGCGTGTGCATGTGAGTGCTATGTGCGTGCATACATGTGACTTGCGTATTCGTGTGTGCTGTGCGTGCATGTGTGTGTGTGAACATGAGTGCTGTGTGTGAAACAGTCCACCACAGAACCCCCAGAAGCCTGCGAGCGTTCGAGGGGCCTGGGGTAGAGGAGGGCTCCGAGACTGGGAACCGCCCCTGAGTGGGGCCGGGCCGGGCCGGGGGAGAGACGCCTGGCAGCCAGCTCGAGGTGTCCTGGGAACAGGGCCCGGGAGGAAGCCTGCACAGCAGCAATGGCGGCGCCATAGCAACGCGGCAGGGAGCGCTGGCCTACTTACACCCCGCCCCCGCCCGCTAGCGCCCGCCCCAGGGAGGGGTGCATGGCTCCCAGGATGCGCCCCGGCCTTTGGGGGCTCAGTGCCCTGGAAGTCCCATGCCTGCTCATCCACAGGCAGGGTGATAGGACAGAACTGTCCTGCACCCGATGGTGTTCAGCCCCCTAAGGCTCCTCCCATCTCCTGGAGCTGGGCCCCAGTGGTTGCAAAAGGGCTTTGGAAGTTTCCAGCCCAGAAATTTCTGAGCTCTCTGTGCTGCTGGAGTGACCGCAAGCCCTGAAGTTCTCTGACCCCAACCAAACAACTGGGGCCAAGGCCCCCAAGTCAGGACAGGGTCTGGATGGGAGGGGCAGCCAGGAGCCCTGGGGATGGAGTCCTGAGCTTGTGCCTCTGCCTGCTCAGACCCCCTTGTGGCCTCTGGCCTCGGTGCGGACAGGACGCAGGGGCCAGAGTCTGCGCACAGCAGGTGGGATGTGTGAAGGGCTGTCACTCTTTGAAGGAGAGCCCTAGGGCTGGACATCAGCCCTGCTGACAGTACCAGGCCTCCTGGGCCTGCCTCCTGGACCAGCGTGACATTCAGGGCCATCCCCCTGGTTGCCTCCGCCTGGTGCACTCAGAGCCTCGGGGCTGCAGACAAGTGTCTCCAGTGCTCAGGGAGACTCAGCAAGCCGCAGAGGAGATCTGGGGCGTCCATGGGGCATGCCTGTGACGTCCGTGTGGCCCACACCACTGGCCTTCTCGGGCTAACCCACCCAGCAGGGCCTCATGTAGGCATCATCTCTGGGGCACAGGAGGTGCCCTGAAGAGGGAGGGGGTTCTGGAGTGGGGGGCCCTGGGGACAGGAAGCCCTTGGCCCCACAGAAGGTGGCTGTCACCTGACACCCACCAGGTGTGTCTTCGCATTGAAAACCAGGTGCTAAAAAAAAAAAAAAGAAAACCAGGTGCTCTTCGGCCCTCCCCTGCGTGCGGAGCCTGCGGGCGCCTGCTCCGTGGCCTCAGGCCTGGGCCCTCTCCGGGCGGGCCTTAGCTTCCCCACAGGCACAAGCGCCCACTTCAGGGCAGCAGATCCCTGCCCAGCTCCAGAGCCCAGGGGCACTGTGACCCGCTGTCCCAATTCCCCCTGCAGACTGGGAGCCCCACCCCACCTGTCCACTCACTCCTTCATCCATCAGATGCCCTCCTGCGTCCCAGGGCCAGTGCCCAGCTGGGAATGAGTGAAGGTGCAGAGGGGAATGAATGAGTGAGGCCCTGAAGGGGCAGGTCGCCCTCCCGTGTGTGGGGGGGTTTGTCTGCACACGAGGGCGTGCGTGTCCTAGTCCAGGCGCCAGCTACAGCTGCCCTCCCCTCCCCACCGCTGCCCCCCCTAATTTATTCCACGAGGCCCCCGTGCTCCCCTACTCGCTGGCCCCCCGCAGGGCGGCAGCTTTGTCCCCAGGCAGATTCCCAACGGCCGGCTGCCTTTGGGAAGAAAGGGCCCTTCTCTGGCCGGCGGTGAGGTCACCAGGAGGGGCTGTGCTCACAAAGGCCACTGCCCCCCAACCC
>NW_011494874.1:498129-498668 GCF_000754665.1 Bison bison bison
GGGGGGGCTCTGAACCCGGATCCCATGACACCTGGCATGTGCACCTGTGCACTCATCTCTGCGTGTGTGTGCGTGTGTGCATGTGTGTGTACATATGTGAGCTGGGGTGAGGGGCTTGCAGGCCTTTGTCCAAAACTGCCCAGCCGCCAGGGGCGGTGGGACTAGAGAAACCCCCACGCTCCTGCCAACCGTCCACAGTGAGGGCCCCCCTCCAGACAGCACTGGGCACCTCCTCGGGCAGAGACCTGGCGGGGGGGCTGGGGGGCTCAGCAGAGAAGAGGGACAAAAGCTGAGAAAGGGCAGGGCCAGCGCCGGTCCTGTGGACTTGGAGCTGCTGCCTCCAGGCCCACGAGGACCGCCCAGTTCAAGCAGAGCCCGGGCACCACCGAGAGGGAGAAGGCAGGCTAGGCGGGGTCCTGGACACCCATCTCTGGGGGCCGCGGGGGGACACGGGGGTCTCGGCTGCCCAGGTGGAGGCAGAGCTGTGAGGGTGAGGGCTGGGCTGGACCAGGAGCTCAGGGACTGTCAGCGGGGCGGGG
>NW_011494874.1:498768-499807 GCF_000754665.1 Bison bison bison
CAGCTGGTGGCGGCCGGCCCAGAGCTCCTTAGCAGTCTCTCCACGGAGGGAGGAAGCAGAGCCGGAAGGGAGCCAACATGGCCCCTTGTCTTGTCCCAGACAAAAGCTGCGCGCTGGATGCCGGGGCCAGCCACTGGGGGTCTGGGGCCCTGCCAGGCGTGGCCGTTGGCAGAGCCGGCCGTGGCCAGGTGGGGTGCCAAGCCTCCAGGCTGGGGACGGGTTGGGGCAGAGGATAGGGTCCTACTGAGGCCTCTAAGCCCTGCTCGTAACCCGGTGAGAGCCCTGTGCTTGGACCTGGAAGGACCATCAAGGAAGCCTGGTCTGCGGAGGCAGAGGCCCAGCGGGGGCGGCCGGCCAGGAGGCTGGGGCAGCCTGAGCCGCGGGAGCCCGGGCCCACCACCCTCCCACTGGGTGCCCAGCTCAGCCCTGACTGTCTCAGGTGTCCTGGGGGCCAGGGGAGCGGGGGTGGGGCAGCCTGGGTCCCCTCTCCTCTCGCCCAGGAAGGTCTCTGGCCCGTCCGTCACCCTGGGCCCGGAATGTTCATTGTGCCTGTAGCTTAGCAACAGGCCTCGGAGGGCCCTGCGCCTCCACCCCAGGGCCAGCCACCCGCATTCCTCAGCCAGGCACTCGCCCCCGCGGGCCCAGGCCGTGCTCACCAAGCGTGTCCAGTGGCCCTGAGCCTTCCCATCGGCGTATCCTGGGTCCTGGGCAGCCATTGGCCCGCTGCTGGCCCTGTGGGTGCCCGTGATGCCTCATCCCCTGGTTCATGCCCTCCCCCCGCCCCCCTCACCCCCCAGATTCACCTTCTCAGCAAATGCAGTGACAGGAACAGGACAGACAAGTGGCATCGGGGGCAGGCGTGGAGGAGACAGACCAGGGAGGGCCAGGGGCCCGGGGGGTGCGTGTGTGGGCCCAGGACTCCCCCAGCTGGGCTGTCCTTGCATGCAGATCTCACTGCAAGAGGGTGCAGGCCTCAGCTACTTTCTGGGGGCCAGGGATGAGGTCAGGCCTTGGTGGCAGCAGGGGACCAGGGGGGCCA
>NW_011494874.1:499907-500502 GCF_000754665.1 Bison bison bison
GGGCCCCCCCCCCCCCCCCCCGCCCCCAGCTCCAGGTGCAGGTGGTCAGGTGTGGGCCTGGGAATCTGCACTTCCCCGAGTTCCCAGGTGACGCAGAGGCAGCTGATCCAGGCCCCACCCCGCTCCGTAGCAGCTCCAACGTTTCCTGAACACACCCGCAGCCAACATTCAGGATCTGTCACCTGAAACGTGATGACTGCCTGGTGCCTTTGTAACGATTAAAGAACCAAGAACAGTGGCAAAAACGTCCACAGCAGAAAGATACGATACATGTATAGTTGTAGTGTTAGCCGCCCAGTCACGTCTCTCTGTGACCCGATGGACGGCCAGGCTCCTCCGTCCCTGGGATTTGCTAGGCAAGAATACTGGAGTGGGTTGCCGTGTCCTCCTCCAGGGGATCATATCTATATCTATCTCGGTCAGGGGTACCTGGGGCTTCCCCAATGGCTCAGTGGTAAAAGAATCTGCCTGCAATGCAGGAGATGCAGGAGACACAGGCTTGATCCCTGGGTTGGGAAGATCGCCTGGAGGAGGAAATGGCAACCCACTCCAGGATTCTGGCCTGGGAAATCCCATGGACAGAAGAGCCTGTGGC
>NW_011494874.1:500602-501545 GCF_000754665.1 Bison bison bison
CGGGCCAGGACAGGGGCCGCCTCGGAGCTCGGAGGGGGCAGTGAGGGGTCCCTGCAGCCCTGCCCGTCCCGCCCTCCGAGGCAGGGGGGTGGCTCCTGAGGTCCACCGTCCCCATCCGCAAGTGGGCTCCCGGGTCAGCGGCCACTGGACCCGCGCTGGGAGGAGCAGAGTGCGTGGCTCACCGTGTGCCCGGCCGGCACCAGCCCGTGTGTCTCTCGTGGCAAACAGTGCGTGACCCATGGCTCCCCCCCAGCACTGGCGACGCCCGGGACATGCCACTACCTTTGACTTAGGAGGAGTCTGGTGACCCTGGGCATTGACCTTGCTGGCCTCTTAATGGTTGCCTGGAGCACTGCTTCTTAAAAAAAAAAAGCCAAAAGCAAACGTTTTACTATGGAAAATATCAAAGAAATGCAGAAGCAGAGAGAATCCCAGAGGCTGCCAGGTCTTGGGGGACCTGGATTTCAGCTCCCCCCTCCCCCACCTAGGTTATTTTGAGGCAGACTGCAGCCACCCTGTCATTTCACAGTATCAGTAGCATGCCTAAAAGTCGTTCCCAAACCCTCGAGACATCCACTCGGGTTTCCAATGTTCCAGCTGTCTTATTTTGTAAAATAAAACATTTGGTTTGTTCAAATCAGAACCAAAAGAGGTCCCTGCTGCTCTCACTCCGGGATCTCAGGGGCCTAGTGTGATGAAGCCGCTGGGAGACACGATGATCCCAGAGGGGCCTGGGGCCTGTGTACAAACATTCCAACCAAAGGAGACAAAATTAACCTCTCGCTGACAACAGCACGGCCTTGGAAAGAGCCAGGTGGATGGCCCTGGAAGCTCCCCGAGTTGTGACCACGTCAAAGTTTGATGAACGTCAAGGTTTTGTTTAAGAAAGAAAAGAGCAGTGTGAGAGGTCCCAGTTCCTCTGCTGGGGGTCACTGGGCCCTCC
>NW_011494874.1:501645-503147 GCF_000754665.1 Bison bison bison
TGGACGGCCAGGCTCCTCCGTCCCTGGGATTGCTAGGCAAGAATACTGGAGTGGGTTGCCGTGTCCTCCTCCAGGGGATCATATCTATATCTAGTCTCGGGTCAGGGGGTACCCTGGGGCTTCCCCAATGGCTCAGTGTAAAAGAATCTGCCTGCAATGCAGGAGATGCAGGAGACACAGGCTTGATCCCTGGGTTGGGAAGATCGCCTGGAGGAGGAAATGGCAACCCACTCCAGTATTCTGGCCTGGGAAATCCCACAGACAGAAGAGCCTGTGGCTACAGTCCATGGGGTCACAAAGAGTCAGACACGACTGAAGTAACTGCGTGCGGGCCAGAGGGACTTACCGAATGGCTACAAGGAGGGGTTTGGCATTTTAATGTGCCACTTGGTGGCAGGGCACCCAGGAGCCAAAGGGAACATGGGCTCGGAGAACCTGCGTCATCATCCTCCTCAGTCCTGTCAAGGCTACTGTGGGAGGAAGAGAGGGGGACATCAGGAAAAGCTGGGTGGGAAATAAGATGAAAGAGGTGAAGTTCTCTCCACATCTGCCAGATGGACCGCAGACTCGGCCCTGAGCTTCCTAGTGGCTGAAGCAGAGGGAACAAGATTTGCTAGACTAGTGTTTCTCAAGGAACCACCTGGGGCATCTGTTCAGAACACACCTTGAGATTCTTATCAAGGCTTGGGATTGAGGCCAAGCTTGAGATTCTTATCGAGTCCTGTGCCCACCCCCACCAGACACGCAGGGGCAGCTGCCCACAGACTGCATCCCGGGGACAACTCGGTGTCCCTGGGGGGAAGAGTGTGGGGGGAGCAGGACTCAGCCCTGTGCAGGGCAGCAGGCGAGGGCGGTCTGAGGCTGCCCCCCACCCAGCAGCAGCCCCACAACCTCCGCCTCTCCAACAGGGTCACGTCTGGACGCTTCAGCAGTCGGCAGGGCGGGTGGCCAGCACAGATAGAACCAAAGGCCAGGCGATGGGAGGACACTTCTGCCTCCCGGGGGTAGGGAGGGCAGTGGGGCAGAATTCGTCCTGGGGAGGACCGACCAAGACAGGACGTGGAGGGCGGGCGGAGCTTTGGATCCGGCCAAAGGCGAGGCCACGAGAGCCTGTCGCCTCCCCCGAGAGGCACGCTGTGTGCAGACACAGAGAGACGCGCCCACACCTGGCTGTGCGGGAGGGAGGGGCTCCGCCCAGGGAGGGAGCGGAGGGCGGGGCCTGAGGCCTGCCGGTGCCAGGTGAGGGGTGGGCACACGCGGCTTGGTGGGACTGTGGGTGCCCCGGGGCCACGTCCAGGCCTCAGGGCCTGGACAGACCTGAGCCTCCTGCGTTCTCGGAGGGGTGGGCCTCCCGCTGCCCACCGACACCTTCATCCTGCAAGCAGTCCGGGCGGGAGGCTGTGGGGGGCACCCTCTGGGGCGTGGCATGCCCCTGGAGTGCCCGAGCCCTGAGGAGTCGGGGAGCAGCGGGGCGAGCAGGAAGGAGGGAGGCGGCCAGCCAG
>NW_011494874.1:503247-504050 GCF_000754665.1 Bison bison bison
GGCGGGAGGGCAAAGGAAGCGGGGGCAGGTCAGCGGACGCTCCCCACTCCGTCTGTCTCGACCCCCTCGGCTTCTGAACACATGCCAGCAGCCGGCCTGCCCTGCTCTTTGAAGGGACAGCTGTCGGGTAGAAAGCTGATTATCGTCCGGGGCTGGAGGCTGTGCCGAGCTCCCGGGAGCGTGACCCAATTCCGCGCTATTCTCAGCCTGGTGGGAGCGACTGCTTCCCTCCCACCGGCGCTGCCGCTTCCCAGGCAGCCTGACTTTGAAATGCCCTCGTCCCGAGGCCGGCCGGAGACACACACACGCACACGTGCGCACACACGGGGGGAGGGCGAGGCCCCGCGTGCCCCCCCGGCCCCGGCCCTGCAGCTCCTCCCCTAAAATCACAGGGTCTCCTTCCACTGGGACCCGAGGTTAGACCATGTGACCAAAGGCCTGAAAAGCGCCTGCATGACCGGGCTCGCCCCTACCGTGCCTGGGCCGCTGGCCGCGAGGAGCCGGCCCCAGGAGGAAGGGGAGGGGCAGTTTACATAAGCTCGGGCCCCACACGGGGAAGAGCCGGGTCTGGTCGGCCGAGTGCCGCCAAGCCACAGGCCCAGAGCAGCTGGCTGCGGCTTTAAGCCCGAATGCTTTTTTGGGTAGCGGGGGTGTGGGGGGGGTGGGGGTGGATTATTTGTTATGCAGCATGTTTGTGGGGACAGCTAACTAATACACCTACTCTGAACCTGGAGGGGGGGGGGCGGGGTCAGCTGTGCTGCCTGCCCGTGCGTGGTCCAGCAGCCTGTTTCTGGTTTAGTTAC
>NW_011494874.1:504150-508535 GCF_000754665.1 Bison bison bison
CTCAGTGTCAAGTCTTCTGATAAACATGCAAGTGTCCCTGAAGGTGCAAAAAGCTATTCGATGCTACGAAGTGCGGAGGCCACGTCCCAGACGGATTCAGAAGCCGTCCTCAGATTCTGGCCTTGGCAAAAGCAAGATCACAGGTCTTCCTGGAGGCAATGGTGGCTCCCACGGGTGCGGACCATCAGCGAGACACTGGACACAGACTGTCCACACATCCATGTGATGCTTCATCTCCTGGCAGCCATCCCTCCCCTGCACCCCCTAGGCAGGCAGGAGGGAGGGGGGATGTGATTCTGGAAGCCTGAGCCCTTAAGCGCATCCTCGGGAGGGCAGCGTGGGGTCTGGCCATCCCTGCTGGGGACAGGAGGCCTGCAGGGCCCCATCCAAAGTCCTTGTTCCCCTGTGACTGCGGAGGCCACATCCTGGCAAGGCCTTCTTGTTCCTCCCTGCCCCCACTGCTTGCTTTGCTGAGAGCAGGCACTTCTCGCCTGCACTGTCTGTGCCTGGTTCCCCTGAGCCCTTGAGGACAGGACAGGCTGCCCTGGAGGCCCGGGTGCTCAGCGCCCCAGGGTGCTCAGCCTGTTTGCTGGGTGAGGGCGTCCGAGGCTGATGAAAGTTGCCGTGGTCTTGCTTGCTCCCTCTTGGGGGCACTGGGAGCCAAGACCCCTGGCAGGGCCAACCCCCCGACCCGAGACCCTCTCACCTGAGGCGCCGCTGGAAGGAAGGGGCACCCCCACCACCACCACCCTGGCTGGCACGGGAGCCCGGCAGCCCCTGGGCAGAGCAGAGCACTGGTCCTGCAATCTGCGTGGGCTCAGAAGCCTTGCAAACGTGGCTGGCAGTTTCCAGCCAGAGGCTGCCTTCTGATCCAACTTTGCTCCAAAGCAGCTGTTCCTGGCGCTTTCCACTCACTCTCCCGGGTCATGGGAAGATGTCCTGCCTGGGGAGGCCACCTGTTCACCTGCCTCTAAGTCCCATCTGCTCTTCCACATGCAGGACTGTCACCTCTTCCAAGGAGCCTTCTAGGATTACAACAGCCATCTCTCTTCTTTGGCTTCTGTGGTCACACCCAACAACCACATAGTGGGGCAGTGCGTCAGATGTGGGAGGTCCCGGGTGGATGGGATGGGCCGGATCTCAGTCTCACCTCTGCAACACAGGCCTGTTTCTCCCCCCACGCATTGGGCTGGAAAGGGGTAGGAGCCGCACCATCCCCAGCTCCAATCCCGGGCCAGGATCCCAAACAGCCCACCTGTCTCCCACACAGGCTAGACGCCCGAAAGCCATACATTCCTGGGAGAACAGAGGCCACGGAGGCAGAGAGAAGGGGATGGGGAGCGGGGCAGGGATGGGAAGCCCACCCCCACCCTGACCACACCCTGCGAGGCCAGTACTGCCTCCAGGGTCCCTACCCGCACCGCCCCAGGTTGGGCATAGAGCATGAGCCCCTCTGATAGGCGATGGAGTGAGGGGGGCTCGGGGGACCAGGGGCAGCCCACCCTGGGGCTGAAGGGCAGGGCCTGGGGTCTTCCAGGGGAGCTGGCTGGAGGCAGCCCCCACAGAAGTGGGCTCTGATCCCAACCTGGGGCCCTCGGGCAGGTGAGTCTCACAGCCAGGCCAGCTGTCTCGGGGGCTTGGGCCCAGGAGCGGGGGGATGCGTCACATCCTTCGGGCCGGGGCCACGTGGGTGCAGGACTTCCCGAGGAAAAACTGAAGGCCAGGGGTGCGTGTCTGGGGCTGGACGGGACTTTCCCGGTGAATCCTTGTCCTGTGACCAGCCCCAGGCTGTTGCCTCGAGGGGGTGACCAAGTGACCTGCTCATCGGTCACTCGCTCACCAGGGGCCCTGGGTGGCACACTCCCCATTTGAAGGATTTAAGGGAACCGCCTGGCTTCTGGCCATCTGTCTGCAGGGGATCGCTAGCTGGGGTGCCGGGGCGCAGCGAAGCGTTGAGTGGGAGACTACCTGGGGGCAGGGGTGAGAGGCACCAGGACGCTTGAGGGGCTTTGAAGGGTGCGCGGGAGCTCACTGCTGGCTCAGGGCCAGGTGGGGCTCCAGGCTAAAGCCCCTGGGATGGGATCGAGGTCTGGTGGAGCTCTGGGGGCTCGTGTGTGGGCCCAGTCGAGGGGCTGGAGGACCATCCATCCGTAAAAGAGCAGCTCTGTGCCAAGTATAACCACATACGTGGACAGGAGGCCAGGAATCCTGACCCCGAACCTGGTGGCCCTACGCCCGTCATCCGTCCTGGGCTGGCCTCCCTTCCGGCTCACGGGGACCCTGGTGCAGGCCCCAGAACCTTCCCCCAGGCAGCACAGGGCCTGCCCCCTACACGTACACCCCATGGGCCTTTCCCAAAGGCCAAGGAGAGCCCAGGCCCTTCCTGTCCCCACATTAGACTTGTCGTCAGAGGTCAGCACAGGTCCTTGAAGGCAGACATGACCCCTGGAGCAGAGCAAGGGGTTCAGGGGACCCTAGGGTCTCACAGGGGACACAGGTCTTCCTAGGAGACAGGGTGTCCACCCCCCGCCACCCTGCCCTGTGATGAAACAGGAGACTGGTCCTCTTGGAGGTTCACCTCATTTGGCACAACCCCAAGGACCCCCAAAACCTGGGAGGTGGGCTGGGGCCAGAACAACAGGCCTGGAAGGTCGGGCCCAGCCGGACATGCATGGACGGATGCACACACCCCCGCAAGCCAGACATGGACGGAAATACACACACACACACACACACACACAGCTGGCGCTCTCTCCCCTCTCCCACCCCCACTCCAGGACCAAGCAGCCCTCTCTGCAGCCGGGTGGGGGTGGCTTCACACTGGCCCCTTTGTCCACCATGTCCCAGGCCATTGTCCTGGAGTCCACAGCCCCGTGGCAGTGGCCCTGGGAGAGGAAGAAGCAGGGGCCGGGTGGCCATGTGGTGAGGTCCAGCTGGGTGGTGCTGCAGGGAGCGGAGGACCAGGCTCGAGGCACCAGGGGACCAGTCATTGCGTGGGGGCAACAGCGTTTATTTCTCCGCCGGGGGTGGTTGGGCAGCAGCCCCAGACCAGCTGCTCTCGTGCCAACAAGGGGTCACTGAGGCTCCTGCGGGCGGCCTGAGACCAGAGCAGGCACCCCAGCCCTTTGTGAAACAGGGTGCTGGGGGAGGCCACACAGAACCGGAGGCCGGGCGAGGCGGTGCGGCGCCGCGCGGAGCTCAGTCCAGGACCCCGGGTCCCCTCCGGGCAGGCACACAGACCAGCTCTAGCGCCGCCAGCCGCCAGGAGGCAGGCCCACGCCCGGCTCTGCTCTCCGCCACGTGATCCGCACCTGAGGCTTTGGCGGGGCCGGGGCCTCGGAGGAGGCGCTTCCTGGGTGGAGAAGCCAGGTGGCGGATGGGGCCTGCCAGGAGGGAACCTGGGCACACGGCCGGTGCAGCGCCCAGTGGGGGTGTCGGGCCTGAAGCCACCTCTCTGCTGGCAGCTGGGCGGTGGGGGTCCTGGGCCCAAGGCCACCGTCCCGGGCCTCCTCCTCCACCCTCCCTGTTTGGGGCCATGTGCCCACCCGGAGGAGCCCGTGGAAGTGAAGACTGCGAGGCCACGAGCCGGCAGGACGGGCACACTGACCCCGGGGGGCCGCAGGCAGGAGCGCTCCCTGCCAGGGCCATGACGCTGCACACGGCGGCAGCCCCCCACCCGTCACCCTGCCAGCCGTCCGGGGAGGCACCCTCGCCCCAGCCTCCCCGCTGCAGGTCCATTTCTAAACACCAGCCCTGGCAGGCGGCCGGCTGACCATACAAGGCAGTCTCAGGCCGAGGCTCGCCTCCCAGCCCCCGGCGCTCCCGGGCGCGGCTCCCTAGCCCGGAGTCTTGGTGGCGAAGGTCAGGTAGCCGGTGTGACCCACGGTCTCCTTCATGGGCGTGCCGCTGCGGAAGGGGGCGGCGTCGGGGCCGGGGCGGGCCCCCAGGTCGGGCACGGGCAGGCTGACGGTGCGCACATTGTAGACCTGCGGCAGGACCCCCCGGGTGCTCAGCTCCGAGAAGCCGCAGGCCGCCAGCGCCTGGCATGTGCGCTGCACCTGCTCAATGCAGGGTGAGAAGGAGCAGAAGCGCCCACCTGCGTGGGGGTGGGGGTGGGAAGCAAGAGGCCGGGTCAGAGGGCGGGCGCCAAGCCCCGCCCCCGGCCACCCCAGAGCCCAGCCCCCCGCCGCCGGCGTCCCTCTGCCCAGGGCTCTGTGGCCGGGACCACAGCGCAGAGGCAATGCAGCCTGGCCCCTTCAGGAGTGGGTGTTGGGAGACACCCCGGTGTGCGAGGCGTGGACGCCCAGACCCCGGCTCTGGGCTCCGAGGACGGCCAAGCCCTCCGGCCACGAGGAGCTGAGGCCTCAGAGCGGAGGAGCTGGCAC
>NW_011494874.1:509123-509720 GCF_000754665.1 Bison bison bison
GGGTGCATTCGCCCGGCTTGCGGCTGGTGGGGAGGGGAGACTCTGCAGGGACTGGCTGAGGTCAGGGGCTGACCTCTGACTTCTGGCATGCCCTGCCTCTCACTCAGGCAGGGCTGCGAGGACATTCCCCAGAGACCTCAGATATCACCCACCTTGGGGTGGGAGTGGGCCAAGCCAAGGGGCAGGGGCCCAGCTGAGCCCCGCATTCCCCAGTCCTGACTTCTCCAACCACCCTCCAACCTCTCTGGGCCACTCTGACCCACCCTGACCCTTTCATTCCCAGAAGCCCGGCTCACCTTCGACCTTGAGGGCATCCCAGGCATGCCCCACAGCCTCCCAAGGCGAGGGGATGTCCAGGAAGACGGCGTCCGCCACGTGGCTCACGCCGAAGCCGCTACGGCACACGTCCTGGTTCAGCACGGTCACCCAGCGGCCCACACGGTGCTCCTGGAACTCCTCCCGCGCCCTCTCCGCCCGCTGCTGGTGGAACTCCACCGTGTGCAGGTGGCCCGTGGGCGCGATGGTGCGGATGATGGCATGGGACACGGAGCCGCTGCCGGTGCCTGGCCGGGGGGGGCAGGAGTCAGGGGGGGAACG
>NW_011494874.1:509820-510587 GCF_000754665.1 Bison bison bison
GGGCGGGGAAGCCAGGCTGGAGGAGGGGAGAGGTTGGGGAGAGGAGGTGCCCGGGGACAGCCCTCAAAGGTCCCCGAGGCCTGGTCATCTCAGCCCCGCCAGGGAGGCCTGGGCTCGGAGCCAGAGTTGAGGTCAAGCTGGAGGGCACAGGGTCACCTCGGGGAGCCCAGCCCCTGTGTGCACAGTCGAGGCGGCCCCACCGGACAGGGCCGATCCCCGGGGGCTAAACTGAGCCGGCGCCGGGCTCACGCAGGCAGGAGAGCCCTGGAGAACCGCCAGACCACGAGGGAGTCTGGAGCCTCTGGGCCAGAACAAGCAGATGCAGAGAGCGGGGCTCAGTGGGGCGGAGGGGACAGGACAAAACACACAGGGCTCCCGGGCCAGGGACCGCCTGCTCTCAGCCCAGGCCGTGCACCCGGCTCTGGCCTTACGGGACCAGGGCCTGGGCCCGCTGGGGTCCCCGGGGCAGGAGGGATCTGCGGGCGTCGGGGGCCAAGCCGAAGGGGCGGGGGCAAGGGAGCTGGTGCTCCCTGGCCACCCTGGCACAGACCGGGGACACGGGAGTCCAAGGCCAGCGGGCAGGGGACCCACTGGGACCCACTGGCCAAGCATCGGCGTTCAGAGGGGCGGGCCATCCCCAGGGGGTCCAGGCTTCCCCCCCCCGCTGCTCTGCTCAGCAGGGAGGAGGCAGGGGGGGCCTGGCTGCCAGAGCCAGCAACTTCTCCAGAAAAGGGAAAAACCCAAGGCCTCGCCAGCGCCTCCTGGCT
>NW_011494874.1:510687-511170 GCF_000754665.1 Bison bison bison
CTGCCCCGACTGGGGGCTCCAACAGGGGTCCTGAGAGGGGCCAGACTGCCCCAGGGCCCTGCAGGGTCTGTGGAGAGCGGAGGCTGGCCTCGCCCCATGTGGCCGGGCCCAAGGGATGCAGGTCCGTCCACCTTCCTGCCCCCAGTCTGCTGCCGCCACACGGTGCAGCTCTGCCCTCACCCTGCGTGAGCGCATGGCACCGTGACACAGTGACCAACGTGCACCCACGTCATCATCCCTGTTTTCCTCCAGCCTCAGGCTACCCCTCTGCTTGCTATCTTGTCCTGCAGTGCCGGGGGGGGGGGCCCCCCTAGTCCCTGGTCACCCCCACGACCTCCCCAGCCCTCATGGCTCCAGGTGCCAAGCTTGATGGAGATACTCTGTGTCCACTACACACTGACCACCTCCCCCGTGACTGCAAACAGAGCCCGGCATTTACGAGTGCAGAGCTGGAGTGATCCAGGCCCAGGCAACTCCCTGCCA
>NW_011494874.1:511339-513735 GCF_000754665.1 Bison bison bison
GGTTCTCTGCAGCCTCCGTCAGACCAGGCCTCTGCTCCATGGCCGAGTCGGACTCATTGTGACCCCCGGAGGCATGCACTTCCTCCCTGACCTCATTCCTGCTCCTGCCATCCTGGCCTCCTCGACAGTCCCCCATGCAGGGTCTCTGCGAGGCTCTCCCTCAGGGTGACCCTCCCCTGTGGCTATTCACGGCTCCCCATCAGGTCCTCCATGACCACCCAGCCGGAGGGACTCCTCTCAGTCACCCTCAAATGCGCAGTCCACAGTAATACTGAGACAGTCATGCTGAGCCCACTGTCTGTCCCCTTCGAGAAGCAGAAACCCAGCCTGACTTGTCGCAGCTCTACCACGGTTCCCAGAAGGGGAGCTGGCACCTCAGAGGAGCCCAGAAGCCCGCTCACTGACCGCGCTTTTCAGCTGAGTGGAGCCAGGTCCTGGCCGTGGATGCCTTGTGGCCAGGGGTGGGTGTGGGAGGCACCAGGGGATGAACTGGCCCTGAATCCTGTCCACCCCCAGCTCCCCTGGTGCTGAGCAGCCAGCCCCTGCCCAGCCCCTAACCCACTCTCTGAACCTACTCACTGTTCAGATTCTGCATCTGACTCTCTCCATTTCAAAGTGATCGGCTAGGCAAAAGCAACCATCCCACTGTCCGCATGGAGAAACCAAGGCCCAAAGATGGAGGAGACGGCCTGAAGCCTCCAAAAGCTGGCAGCAGTGCTGCTAGGAACTCTTCATGAGCCTGGAGCACAGGGGCCCGGGGCGTGCAGAACATTCTGGAAATCCAGGCACACCTTCTCTTGGCCAGGCTGCAAGCTTCGGTCCCCAGTACGTGTGTGTGTGCACGCACGCATGTGTGCATGCACACATGCAGAGTCTGGGAATATCTGGCTTTCGGGTACTTTCATCTGCGCCCCAGGCCTGGCCTCAGTGATGAAGGCGATGGCCTGGGAGGAGCACAAGGCAGGCTCTTGCCCCACAGTGAGCACCCTGGAGCAGCCCTGGCCTCCCTCCAGAAAGAGGCGATTCTCAGCCCTGGGCCTCGGCTCCCATTCGCGGCACTGAGGGACTCCTAGGCCAGGCACCCCTGCCCTTCTGTCAGCACCTTGGTCAGCGCCAGGCAGCGCTCACCACCCCCTCCCCACCTCAGACAGGCAGGCTTCCCCCTGGGCGCCTGTTCCTCCTGCAGGCTGTCCTTGGTCAGATCCCATCAAGTCTCACCAGAGGACAGCACCAGTCTCCTAACCAGCTTCCCTGTGTTTGTCCCCCCACCTCGCTGCAGTGAGCCCCCCCAGAAAGACCCTGTAGAGACAGATGGTGAGTAACTGTGCCTCTGCCTGGGAAGGGCAGGCTGAGGCTGCCTGGACACTGGGTCTAACCTCCGCCTTCATCAACAGAGACAGCCTGCGGAACTCACCGGATTCACAGACCACGGAGCCAGGCCGAAGCTCCAGCATCATGGTGAGCAGGGCGATGTCGGTGGAGTAGAGGATCTGGGTGCGGTGCGGCAGGTTCAGTGTCCAGAGCTCCGGCGTGGGGTGCAGCACATCCCCCCAGCCGCCTCGTCCGCAGGTCACCTTGGAGCCGAAGGGGCGGCCGATGAGGTCTACTGAGTGCCGCAGCACGCCGTGCCGGGTTTGGGTCTGGGCCCCCCGCTGCACGCGCACGGCCACCATCGCGCCATGGCCCAGGGACAGGATGGCTGTGTCACCCTCTTTGATCAGCTCCTCGTAGGCCACGAAGCTCATGGTGCTGCTGGTCCCACAGGTGCCGGGGACCTGGGAGGTGTGTGGGCATGAACGTGTAAGGGGCCAGGAGGTGGGACTGTGCGCCTGGCATCCAGGGAGAAAGCCCTTCCTGGTCTGGTCCTAAGAGGAGAGCCATCAGCCCAAACCTCAGACGGAGAGACTGAGGCCGGGTCCCAGGATTCCCACAAAGTAAGGGCCTGACCCTCTCCCTCGGCATCCTTCTCTGGGAGCTTGGCTCCCGTTCTCTAGCTGTGAGACAAGAGAGGGACCACGCAGGGGGGGCCCGCGAGGTCACCTCCAGGCCAGGCAGAAAGCCCCCTCTTCACCTTCCCCCGTGGCGGGCTCCTGGGCAGACGGGTGACGGGGCGATGCAAATGCACGGGTCCCCAAGCGGAGGCTGGGGCCGTGCAGCAGGCAGTAAACAGCAACATCGGCCTGGCCTGCGTAGAGGCCAGGGACGGCGGCTCAGGCCAGGACGGCAACAGGGCTGGGGGGGGGCATGGAGGGGGTGCCGGGACGTGCAGGGCCTGCCGGGGAGACGCCCCCCACACTACCCGCGCTCTGCCACTGTAGCCCCGCCGAGCCTCACCGGCGACGCTCGTCGGCCTCCGACTCCTGGAGGCGCCGCACGTGGCTTCGCGTCGCCGCGGC
>NW_011494874.1:514174-518639 GCF_000754665.1 Bison bison bison
AGCAGCAGGGGACGGTGGCCAGGAGCGGCCTTAGACCCAGGCCTGGGCGCTCCTGAAACGGGCACGTTCTCCGGAGTGCGGAAGCCGCTTCCAGGACGGAGGGAGCCCTGCGTCCCCTCCTGGAACCCAGGGTGCGCTGAGCACTGGGGCTCCTCTTGGGGCCGGGTCAGTGAGGACAGGAAGAGCGGCCTGAGCGGGGCGGGCCAGATGGAGGGCCCGGCAGAAACAGGGAAGTTGCAGCCCTGCTGTGTCTCAGCGGGGCTGAGTCAGAGCCAGGCTCTGGGCGGAGTGTGTGCGGGGGAGGGGCACGGGGGCAGGGACCGGCTTCCTCCAGTGTGCATGTCCCCGTGGGCCAGGCCTTATTTGATGGAGACCCCAGTCCACCCAGCCAGGCTGGGGCCTGAGCCCCAACTCAGAGCCAGCTAGCATGACCCTTGGCCACGCTTCCCAGGCCCAGGCTGCTCCATCCTGGACATCTGGGAGTGGCCAGGCCCTGCGGAACCAGTCCCTTCCCAGAGCCCTGCCAACTTGTGGGGCGCTGAACTCTTCCCTCCTCTGGGGCCGGGGCTAGTGAGGGTGTCTGCGGACCGCAGAATCCATGATGGAGACCCAGGTGCCTAGCCTTAGCCCTTCCATGACCCTTCCCTGAGTGGGCCTGGGTCTTGGAACCCCAGGAGAGAAAGGTGAGGGCCTTTAGTGACCTCCCATTCTCTGTGGGGCCAGTGCTCTGGCCACCAGCTGCCCGTGTGGCTACATCACAGCCTTGCCTCCTCCTCTCGGACAACCCAACTCCCATCTACAGCTCGCCAACCTTTGTTGCAGATGACTTTGCACCCGCCTGAATCATCCCTTAATTGCTCTCCTGGTAGACAGCAACTTTCCACTTCTTGGGGGTTCCTCTTCCCCAGCCTCTCAGCTACTCAGAGGCTGAGTGCACACTAAGAGCCTAAATTAGGACTCGGTGACTCGGCAGTGGTTTCCTGTGGTCCCAACTTCCCATCGCCTTTCTGTGGGGGACTGGTTGGCCAGTTTCTCCATTGCCCCCTCCTCCAGGCAGCCTTCCCAGGGCTGTCCGTCTTTTGTGAGTCTGCTCAGCCCTCAGCCTGAGTCCTCAAGCACCAACTGATTAGCCAGGTCAGGTGGGTACTTTGCCTAGGACAGAGTTTATATATTGCTCCCCCAACCCAAAAAAAAACAAAAAAACAAAAAAAACTGATGCTGTGTAAGCCCAGTTAAGTGTCATCACTTTGAATCTTCCCCACAATCCTGTGAGAGAAGGACCATTTTACAAACTCAGGAAAGTCAAGTAATTTGCCTAAAATTACACAGCTAATGTGGCCAAAGTGGGACTGGGATTTAAAGACAGGAAACTCAGCTTCAGAAAACCAAAGGCAGATTGGAAGAAAGATGAGAGCAGGCAGGAACAGGGCCCTGGAGAGCAGGAGGCCGATGACGCCCCTGGGGAGGGCCGTTCTACTCTGATCTCTGAGCCAAGGTCTCCTCTCCCCTGGCCTGCCCAGCCTCCTGCCCCACCAAACTCTGTGGCCGCAAGGCAGCCCCTGCCCCTTTTCTGACCCCAACCAACTTCCCCTTTGGGTTCTGTGGAGCTCAGGGACAGGGCATTAGGAGGAAGTCCCAGCCCCTGCTTGGGGCCTGGCCCTCCTCCACCAGACCCACTCTGTGCCTGCCGAGCAGGGCCGTATCCTGTGGATGAAAGGCCAGGGACTCCTTTGAGGCTCCCCACCCCCTCCAGGGCCAGGTGGTTAATGTGTAACCAAGTGTGATTTCTGAGAAACCTGGACCATAAACTGGCCGGATGATGTCACCTAGCTTCTTGCCCAGACGCTGCCAAACCGGCTCCTGTGGGCCCTGGAGAGACTGGAGGGTCCACAGGGGAGGGCTCGGTTAGCTGGGAGCAGCGTTCTTCTGCTGAGGTGGAGGCTGGTACCCTCCTGGGCCCCCCTCCTTGTTCCCTTGCTCAAGACCACCCAGGCTCCCAAGTGGCCACTGCCCAGTAGGGGCCTCACCCTGACTTTTGGGTCTAAAGGCCTCCAAGACCCCTCCTCTCTTCCCCCGTCACAGTTGCTGACCACATGTGTTGTCAGTCTGAGTCCAGCCCAGGCGTGGCCAGCTGGAGGTCTGCAGGGTGGGCCCTGGGTCAGGTTAGCACAGGGCCAGGCACTGCAGGATCACAGGGGGATTGCCAGACCTCGGACCTAGTTCCCCATCACCCACTTCTCATCTTCCCTTTGCTCATCTGCAAAACTAGGACAAAACATGCATCTCAGAAGGCTGAGACCTGCTGGAGCCCCAGAGCAGGCCCTGGGCAAGACCTCAAGCCTCTGGTCTTCGCTTCTCTAGTGAGGACCTCGCTTGTGGAGAGAGAGGGGAACCGGGGTCTTTCCCTGCCCCCGCCCCCCAAGTGGGTCATGCTGTTGGTGGCCTGAAGGTGCGGGGGGCGGCGGCGGGGGGGGGGACCTTCTGAGAAGCTGCTGAGGCTACAAAGAGGAAGGAAGCCCTGAGCGCCCCCGCCTGCAATCCCTGGGGTCTGAAAGTCAAGTAGGCCTCCAGGGCCAGCGCTCATTTTCTAGAAACAGAAACTTGAGTCCATCAGGCCTTTGTTCACGGGGAGATGGGGAAGGCAGGTGCAGATATTCCTAAAATTAGGGAGAGGGGCAGCAGGGGGCATGGAACACAGGAATTTCAGGCTTAAAGAACACCTGTCTGGCCAGTCCAGAGCCATTTGTCTTTTTACCTTGCTTTGCTTTACGGGTCTAAAAAAATGCTGACTGGGAGCAGGTCAAAACACGCCAAATTGAGCAAGGGAAGAGTCAGGAGTCCTCCATGGTAACCGCAGGCGGTGCACAGAGGCAAAGGCAAAGGGACGTGCTCACCCTGTGCTCCAGCGCCCTCAGAGGCCCCCGCACACAGATCGCTGCCGGCTCCGGCGCCCTCAGAGGCCCCGGCGCACGGATCGCCGTTCGGCTCCGGCGCCCTCAGAGGCCCCGGCACACGGATCGCCGCTTGGCCCCGCCGGAGGCACCCGTCTCCTCCTGGTTCTTGACTATATCTTGTTCCCTTGGCTGCTTGCTCACAGCTGCCAAGCTCACAGTCTTCCTCTAGCAGCAGTCCTGTGCAGTCCTGGAGGGATTTTGTTGAATAAACACATAGATAAGTGTTTCCCCCCTTCCTTGCTTTGTTCACAAAGCAACCATATGATAGACATTAACCATAAAAGCGCCAGTTCACCCTTTAAAAAAATATTTATTGATTTATTTTTGGCTGCTCTGGGTCTTCGTTGCTGCTCTCAGGCTTTCCCCAGTTGCAGGGAGCAGGGGCTGCTCTGTGTCGTGGCCCGCCGGCTGCTTCTGGCAGTGGCTTCTCCGCTCTCAGGGCTCAGTAGTTACGATGCCCGGACTTAGTTGCCCCTTGGGCAGGTGGAATCTTCCTGGACTAGGGCTCGAATCCCTGTCCCCTGCATTGGTCGCTGGGTTCTTATCCACTGCACCACCAGGGAAGTCCCTAAGTCGCACTTTTCAATAGCTGTATAATATTCCACACTGGGGTGATGCCCTCCCCACCCCCGGCCAGCCCCCAGGAGACGGGCATCCGGTCACATACAGGTTGTTTGTGTCTGTTTCTCCTACTAGAGAGGGTTGGCCTGTGTGCAGACAGAGATGAGACTATAGGCTGGATTCCTAGAAGTGGGATTGCCGGGTCATGGAGTACAAAGATTTTACGTTTTAATAAATACTGCCAAATTACTCTCCAAAACTGATGTAGCACTCCTCAATTGCAGGCGGCCTGTGAATGCCTATCTCCCCACATCCCAGCCCACAGCCAACACTGGCTGGTGCCAGTCTGGGGCGTTGGGGACAGTGGAAGGCAGAGTCATTACTTTCACTTGCATGATTCTGGTTTTCAGTGAGTTTTTTTGTTTTTTAAATCTCACATGTGCTTACTGTTTGTGAGTATTTCCTCTAGCCCCTGCGGAGATTCTCTGAGGATGACCTTTGGGGTGGGGTGTGGAGATGGATTTGTCCCTGGAAGAGAGAGCCCAGGCCTGGGGTCTGGGGGCTCTAAGACTGTGCACTTCCCAGCAGGGCCGCAGTCAGTATTCGCTCATCAACCAGAAGGGGCTGAGTCTCTGGCTCAGATGACCCTAAAGCCCGGGGACTTGCCCAAGGTCACGGCACCAAGGGTGCCGCCGGGCTGGGCCGCAGCCAGACTGCGCCTCTGGCGTGCCTTCGCTCTGCACCAAGATCTCCGGGGAGATGCCTGCGGGCACCTTGAAGAAGGTCGGCGGCTCGCCGCCAATTCAGACTGGGCGGGAGAAGGTTGGGGGGGGTGGTGTTGGGCGGCGGGGGGTGCGGTACCTGCCGTGGAAGCCCAGGACGGCTCCCGCCTGGCCTGTCTCTGCGACCACCGCGAGGACTAGCGGGAGGGGGGAAGGAAGGGGCCGGGG
>NW_011494874.1:519656-520006 GCF_000754665.1 Bison bison bison
CTGTCCCCATTCCGCGCTCCCCCCAGGCCACCCCTATATCATGACCGTGGGCTGTGTGGCCGGCGATGAGGAGTCGTACGACGTGTTCAAAGAGCTCTTTGACCCCATCATCGAGGACCGGCACGGAGGCTATAAGCCCACCGACGAGCACAAGACCGACCTCAACCCCGACAACCTGCAGGTGCGGGGTGGCCCAGGGCGAGGGGCCGGCTGGGTGGGGAGGGGTTGCCCAGCGCTCAGCCCTGCTCGGCCCCCAGGGCGGCGACGACCTGGATCCCAACTACGTGCTGAGCTCGCGGGTGCGCACGGGCCGCAGCATCCGCGGCTTCTGCCTCCCCCCGCACTGCAGC
>NW_011494874.1:520318-521794 GCF_000754665.1 Bison bison bison
GGCATCCTGGGGGTACGGGGTGGGGCAGGAGCCCACCCGTCCTCCTGAGCGCGTTCCTCCGCAGCCCTGTCGAGCCTGGACGGTGACCTGGCGGGGAGGTACTATGCGCTCAAAAGCATGACTGACGCGGAGCAGCAGCAGCTTATCGACGACCACTTCCTTTTCGATAAGCCCGTGTCGCCCCTGCTGCTGGCTTCGGGCATGGCCCGCGACTGGCCCGACGCCCGCGGCATCTGGTGCGTATCCCCCGGCCCCCCCCTGCCCCGTACCGGAGGAGGAGGGCGGCGCCGCGCTCCTCAGGTGGGTTTGGTGCCGCCGGGCCTCCTCGCGGGAGACTTTGACCTCGCTGGTGCGGAGGGCCTCGGGCGGGTGGGGCCGTCGTGTCGGCGTTTCTCCTCCCTCCCCCCGCCTCCGGGAGCCGCGGCTCTTGTTTGCTCTCTCCTTTCCCACCCGCCGCCTGCGGGGAGTCGGTCAGGTGCGGGATGACGCAGACGCTTCCTCGAGTGGGGGTGGGGAGCAGGGCTCACAGGCTCCGGATCTGATCGCACGGTCCGGGCACCGGGCCTCTGCGCCGGGATAAAGCGACCCCCGTGGGCGGGGCTGGGCCAGCTGCCTCTGCCCCTCACCTCCTAAGTGGGGACCACACGGTACCTGACCGGCTAGCTGGGAAGCAGCTCAGGGCTTCGTGTGCCCTCTCTGAAGTGCCCTGTGTGCCCCCAGGGTGTTGATAGGGCTAGAGTCGTGATAGCAACCCGCTCCCCGGCCCTAGGCACAGCTAGCACCTCAGCGACTTGGGAAGTGCCCCGGCCCTGGGGGCCTCGCGAGGTTTTGTTCCTGGATGTGTCCCGAGCCCCTCGTCCAGGGAGGAGGCTTGACTGTGCCCCTCCCCCAGGCATAACGACAATAAGACCTTCCTGGTGTGGATCAACGAGGAGGACCATCTGCGGGTCATCTCCATGCAAAAGGGTGGCAACATGAAGGAGGTGTTCACACGCTTCTGCAACGGCCTCACCCAGGTCAGGGCCAGGCCCCAGGGTTCAGGCAGAGATGGAGGTGCCCCATCAACCCCCTGGGGAGCCCAGGTCTTTGTTGCCTCAGGGTCCTATGGGAGGGGGCACCCCAGGTCCCAGCTGGTCCCCTGGGGAGGGGTGTCTCAGCCAGGCCTCCCCTTTCACACCTTTTCCATTTCCAGATTGAAACGCTCTTCAAGTCTAAGAACTACGAGTTCATGTGGAACCCTCACCTGGGCTACATCCTCACCTGCCCGTCCAACCTGGGCACGGGGCTGCGGGCCGGGGTGCACATCAAGCTGCCCCACCTGGGCAAGCACGAGAAGTTCCCCGAGGTGCTCAAGCGGCTGCGGCTTCAGAAGCGAGGCACAGGTGAGTAGGGGGGCTCCGGGCAGCTGCCCACTCTCCCAGGGCCGCCCCCCACCCAGCCCGGCTGAGCTGGCTGTCTCCCCAGGCGGCGTGGGCC
>NW_011494874.1:521894-523179 GCF_000754665.1 Bison bison bison
GTCTCCCCAGGCGGTGTGGACACGGCCGCCGTGGGCGGGGTCTTCGACGTCTCAAATGCCGACCGCCTGGGCTTCTCGGAGGTGGAGCTGGTGCAGATGGTGGTGGACGGTGTGAAGCTGCTCATCGAGATGGAGCAGCGGCTGGAGCAGGGCCAGGCCATCGATGACCTCATGCCGGCCCAGAAGTGAAGCCCTGGCCACACCTGCCGCCGCCACCAGCTCCTCAGCTGCTTCCTAACTTATTGCCCGGGCCGTGCCCACCACGTGCCCTGGAGGCTCGCTGTGTGGTGGCTGAGCCCTTAACCTTACTGTAGAGACTTCCGTCGCCCTCGGTAGAGTTTATTTTTGTGATGGCTGAGATGTTGCTGATGCTGAAATAAACTAGGGTTTTGGCCTGCCCCAGGTCTGAGTGGTGCCTCCTTTTTCCAGGGCAGCCCAGGGCCCAGCACCTGGTTCTGAGGCTTGGCCTACCCCATCCACCTCACTGTCAGCTGGGACCCTGCTGTGGCCCCCCGCCCCCTCGTCCTATTCCGTGAACCTCTGCCCTCCTGCCTTGGCCCTCCCTGCAGGACTGGGTTGGGCTGCTGGCAGAGACTCAGCCTGAGCATCTAGAGATCTATTCGGGGGCCTGCGGGGTGGAGCCTGGCACTTCACTGGCACTGTAGCCTGGAGGAGCTCTAGATGCTGGGGGGAAGGGCAGGAGCCCAGAAATTTGGTACTTTTCCAGCTCCGCCCCCAAAAGCCATTTCCTCCTCTTCCAAGCAGCTTCTCCCTGCTGCCTCCCCCTCCCACCCCAACACCTACTCTATTTCCTAAATAATCTCTCTGCTCTGCTTCCTTCCCTTCTAGCCTCCTCAGGCCTAGCCCTCCCATCCCTCCCAGGGAGCTCCAGGGCCCCCGCTGTACCCCCATCTTTGCAGCCTCCTCTCTAGGACCCTCCGTGCCCCAGTTCCTGGGGCTCACAGGGTCCCCAAACAGGGAGGGGGTGGGCTGTTCGGGATAAGATCTTTTGGTCTGTCTCCTGGCTGCTGCAGTCCCCACCCACCATCTCACTTGGGAGTCTCACCATGGGTGGGTGGGCAGGCACCCTACGCAGGAAAAATGAGCCAGCCGCGCCCCTCTCCTGGGCTTGTCCGCTCCAGCTCCTCAGTTCACCGACAGTCTCCTGCCCTCTGCTGGCCAGGGCTGCCCCTGCAAAGTCAGCCGCAAAGACCTGACCCTCCTGGGGTAACCCTACCGCTGGGAGAAGCGTACCCCGGGCTGGCAGTCATGCCTACCAAGAACC
>NW_011494874.1:523279-527655 GCF_000754665.1 Bison bison bison
GGGCTCTCATGTCCCAGGGGCAGCTTGTCAATCTAGACCCTGGGGCCCCGGACAAGGAGGTTGGGGTGACAGCTGTGGAGTTGGCATGCCTTGGCGTCCTCCACGGTGGCCAGGCGGGTGTGAGGGACTCATGCAGGCAGAGCCTTTGCCGGGGGAGGGGGCAGAGGCTGGGTGAGTGAACACCTGAGTAGGCTGGGCCTAAGAGGGCAAGCCCTCTGGCACAGAAGGGGTCTCTGCACCATCCTGGGGGTCCCTGACTAGCCTGCGGGCCAATGCTGCACTTGCCTTCTCACCATGAAGTTCCAGGTCAGGGCCATGTATAGGCAGGACTCCTTTTCTCAGCTTCCTCTTCAGCTACGGTCCCCCTCCAGCAAGTGGGGGTTGGACCAGGCCAGGCAGTGGCTTTGTAGACTGCCTGGTGATTCAGAGCAGAAAGTATGGAAGTGCACCCCTCTGGGAAGGCCTCTCCATGCTGAGGGGGCTTGCGCAGCTCAGAGGAGTCGTCAGCGGGGTGGGAGGCCTCCCTGCTGGTCCAGGAGCTGCCAGGGTAGCTGTGTTCCCATCATCTGTGTGGCCAGCAGGCAGGGTTCCAGGCCTGTCTGCCCGTGTCCACCCTGAGGCCCTTGCCTGTGTGCTCCCTCCAGCTGAAGTCCCCCCTGCCTGACCCCTCACCACCCGGGACTTGAGTCAGGGTGCAGGCTCAGGAATGACTGTGCATGGGTACCTGAGGGGCCTGGCCTGGCAGGCACATTGCTTCCTGATAAAGAGATGCCCAATGCCTTCAGCACCTAGGCTGTTCGAGTGGGATGTGCCCCGCACTAGCAGTGATCACACCAAAGGAGCTGGAACTTCAAGTCACCCTGTGCGGGCGTGTCACCAGGAAGGCCGGGTGGGCAGGGCTCCCTTACCAGACAGTAAAGTCAACACCCTGGGAGCCTCGCCCCTGTGCCCGCAGCTGGGGTGGGGCCCTCAGGAACCAGGTCAAGCTCCCTGGGACCCTGTAAGAAGTGTCTTCTGCAGGCTTAGGGCTACTCTGACTCAAACCCACTTATGCTCACTGGGCCACTTGTTTTCTCACTTTTTACTAAACATAAACTTGTAAACTGCACTATTTTTGGAACAAGACATAGCTGATGATACACCCAGTGAGAGCACTTCTGCTCGGCCGTCCATGGACCCTTCAGCTAGAGTCCCTACAACCTCCCCGCCTTTCCTCTGGATTCAAGAGACCTTTACATGGGGCAATTTTAACATCCCTTGAAACTACGGTCAAACGTGGAAAGTTTAAGAAATGCCCAGCCACATGGAAACACACATTGGTTCCCATTCGGTGTCTGGAGTGGAAGTCACCCGGGAGCACCAGAGCCCATCGCACCTGCAGTGCAGCCAGGGCCCGGCCAGGATGCCCCTCACCGTGGTGCCAACAAGAGCAGGTGGGAGGAGGCAGATGCTCGCTGTCGCCCGCCTCCAGATGCCAGCAGTCTCACTCACCCTGCTCGGGACAGTGGGAAGAAACTCTCTCTCTAGGCACTGCGAAGTGTCTCCTGGGGACCCAAATAGCCCTCAGCCCCTTCAAGAACCATCACTGCATAGAGATAACAAAGAAGGCAATCACTCAGAACAGGGGCGAGCTGGTCAGGACTCCAACAATAAAGGTCTGGCTACAAAACCGGGCCACCTCCCTCCCTCGACGTGGCGCCACGCGGGCGAGAACTTGGTGAGCCGGCGACACGCTTAAAACAGAAGTGTAAAAGCAGGTTATAAAACAGCTTGTCCTTGTGGGATCCCACACAGATCATGGATGGAAAAATCCCGGCGAACAGTAGTCGGCTGTGGGTGGCGGGGTAACAGGTGACTTCCTTCTTTATACTTTCTTTTCCAGATTTTCTACAGTGAACATGTATTCCTTATATAAATAGCTGAAACAAATTTCTTTTTGAGTGGTTTAAAATAAACGCTCTAAGGTGTCCTAGTTGGTGGGAGACTTGAGGCTTCTCTCCTGACTTCCTGGACTGTCTACTGGTCCCAGACTCCTCGCCAGCCCAGCCAGCAGGTGGGTGTTGCCTCACTTCTGCAGACAGGCAGCCTCCTTCGCAAGGACCCTAAAGAGGGGAGCTTGTCTCCTGCAGGTATCACTGCCTTAAGGCACCACAGCCCTGCCCTTGGGCTCTGCTCCTTTCTTTCTGTTGTTTCAGTGATAACTGTTTAGTTAGGTCTCCTCCCTCTCGGTCTGACTCTGGTTGCTTGTTCCCGACTGGCTCTTGATCCTTTCCTTGACTGATCCAGCGGACCTCCTTAGGCTAACCAACCTGGCAGACTTTAGGAGATCACAGGACCCCGTTGTTGACACTGGGAGAATACCAGGACAAGTAAGTACCACCAGCCAGGACCCATTAGACCCCCTGTCAAGCCATCCCAATAAAACACAGGAGCAACTGTAAGCATCCAGATGGACTCCCTGCTAGGATGCATATTAGCTAACTGGGGAAAATTTAGACCAATAGGGCAAAAAATATTAGGTCATTAAATTACAATACCATCTTGCAGCTGGTCATATTTTGTAAAAGAAAAGGCAAATGGGGAGGGGAGTCCATTCATCCAAATGTTCAAATTAAAGTCACTCAGTCACGTTGGACTCTCTGCGATCCCGTGGACTATACAGTCTATGGAATTCTCCAGGCCAGAAGACTGGAGTGGGTAGCCTATCCCTTCTCCAGTGGATCTTCCTGACCCAGGCATTGAACCGGGGTCTCCTGCAGTGCAGGGGAATTCTTTACCTACTATCAGGGAAGCAAGACCCTATTCCAAAATCCGAGTCTAGAGAACTGCCTGGCGTTGCTGGCTCACACCCCGTCCCCCCACAGGAACCCCATGTTTTAGATGATACCCTTATGAGTCAACTTCCCTGAGGTCCACAATTGGGAGCTCCTACATATCCCAATTCTGAAGGGGTGACAGTTTTCCAGACCATTTACCCCTAATGTACCATCTGGGGAGCTGGAGACCCCAGACTCCTATCAATAAGCTCATGGATATGGTCTTTGGGATATTTAACAGTACAGATAACGTACAAGGGGCTACCCTGGTGGCTCAGATGGTAAAGAATCTGCCTGTAAAGCCGATGTGGGTTCGATCCCTGGGTGGGAAGATCCCCTGGAGAAGGGAATGGCAACCCATTCCAGTATTCTTGCTGGAGAATTCTATGGCCAGAGGAGACTGGCAGGCTACAGTCCATGGGGTTGCAAAGAGCTGGACATGACTATTTCTCTTTTTCTTTATAGGGGACAAGAGACGAAAAGGATTTGGGGACAATATGAAAAAGCCTAATCACTGGCAGCAGCCTTAACCCCAGCACCACCTCAGGGTCACGCACCCTTGCGAAGACCCATGCTAAGGACAGGACCCAGGAAGCCTGGATCAGAGCCACTCTCTCCCTGAGAAAACAAGTTTTAAGTGTGGACAAGAGGGCCACTGGAAGCATGACCGTCACCAGTCCTGAAGGGATACTGGGGCTCTCAAACCAATGATGGATGAGAGGACCAGAGGCTGACGGGGCCCAGGGCCTCCCTGTCTCCCAAAGAACACCTGGAGAAGCCTCTGGGGTTCATTTCCCTGGAAAAGCCTCAGGTAAGCCTTGACATGGCTGGTAGAAGTATTCTTAGCAGACACGGGGGCTTTCTGACCTCCCTCCCAACCCTGTACGACAATGGGGACTGATGGAAAGTCCCAGACCAAGAGCTGCTCCTGCCTGAGTGCACGGCTCCCTTGCTTGCTCACTAAATCCCAGGCAACAGTACAGTCTGGAGACCCTCAAAGAAAAGGCACCCACCAAGAAAAAGTTACTCCTGGTGGGGAGGGGAGCATGCTCAGTCCCAAGAGACAGGTCTCCGTTCTACCCCATCCAAGTTGTCAAACTATGGGCTGCTGACCTGGTTCACGGTGCTGGAAGTAAAGGTGGCTTTCTTCTGCACCCAGACTCTCAACACCTCTTTGCCTTCGAGTGGACAGACCCAGACACTGTAATGCCATGAATGCTTCCGCTCTGTGTGCTTATAAAACTCAAGCCAACGGTGCCCACAGGATACGAATGGAAACAAGTCTGGCAAAAAACTGTCCCAGTACCTTTAAAAATGGGATTCCATGGGGCTGTAGACAAGCCTCCTCACATCAAAGGCCAGACTGAGGGCCATACAAAATTGTAAATAGATTACCAAAACGGGAGGCCAATGGTCTGACTCAATAGCCGTACCTGACAGGAATTTTGGGTGAGGGATTCCCCGCTAAGTTAAATCAGGAAAAGTAAAACATCCCAACATGGGTGAGCACGGGTGTGTCAGTCTCTCAATGGCAGTTAGGTAGCCACCTAATTCTTTTTA
>NW_011494874.1:527755-538959 GCF_000754665.1 Bison bison bison
ACCTAATTCTTTTTAAAAAAGAAAAAAAAATTGTCCCTGTTTTACAAGTCTTCACAGAACTAGAGGTGTGGCTCTAAAGGCAATCCAAAACCCACCAATCCTTTACCACTCCCCAAACCTTGCCTATTGATCTTAAAAAAAGTATTAAGATTAAAGAAAGGGAAAACAAAGTCAGGCTGGGAGGAAGTGCCTGTGCCTTTGAGATACAAATGTCCTACCTGGTTTTCTCCAGGAACTCTTACCTCTGCCATCTTTTTAAAATACAAAAAAGCGGAATCACTTGTTTGACTCAGTATGAATAGAATGCCCTTGTGGCTCAGCTGGTAAAGAATCTGCCTGCAAAGGGAGAGACCTGGCTTCAATCCCTGTGTTGGGAAGATTGCCTGGAGAAGGGAAAGGCTACCCACTCCAGTATTCTGGCCTGGAGAATTTTTGTTAGGGCTACAGTCCAAGGGGTCACTGAGAGTCAGACACAACTGAGCGACTCTTTCGCTTTCAGATTTTAAAAAAATAGACATGCCACAAGCAGCAGAGGTTTACTGTACAGCACGAGGGACTATAGTCAACATCTTGTTCTGTTCTTAGTTGCTCAGTCATGTGAGCATGGACTGTAGCCCGCCAAGCCCCTCTGTCCATGGGGATTGTCCAACCCAACCCAATCCACTGGAGTGGGTTGCCATGCTGTCTTCCAGGGGATCTTCCTAACCCAGGGATCGAACCCAGGTCTCCCACATTGCAGGTGGATTCTTTGCCATCTGAGCCACCAGGGAAGCCCAAGAATAGTGGAGTTGGTAGCCTATCCCTTCTCCAGGGCATCTTCCCAACCCAGGAATCTAACCAGGGTCTCTTGCACTGCAGGCAGATTCTTTACCAGCTGAGCTACCAGGGAAGCCCCAATATCTCGTGATAACCTACAATGGAAAATAACTTCAAAAATAATATATGTATTTAAGTGAATCACCAAAAAGAATCTACTTTTTGAAAATAAGTAATTTTTTAATTATTTATTTTTGGTTAAGTTTTCTAAATGTCCTTTGGACATCCAATAACAAGGAGCGAGATACAACATTTTAAATATATTTGTGTAGGACATAAGAGTGATACGATTTTTGCTTTATCTATTTTTATTTGTTGTTATATGTCTAATGGTTTATGATATCTATCTTCTCTGTGAATTGTATCTTTTGTCATTAAAAATACTCATCTTTGTTTCATTAAAAATAATAAAATGCAAATTTTGAAAGAGGGAGTAAATAATTTGAAACAGGGACTTTACCGATGGTCCAGTGGTCCAGAATCTGCCTTGCAAAGCAGGGGATGCAGGTTTGATCCTTGGTCAGGGAACTAAGATCTGACATGCCAAGGAAAAACTAAGTCCCCACACCAAAACTAGAGCCTGTGTATGGCAACAAAAGATCCCATGTGCTGCAACTAATAACCCACACAGACAAATTTTTACAAATTAATAATTTGGAACTTGTCAAGGACAAATAAAAATCTTAAGCATTTTCCATAAATATTAGTAGAAAGGGTTTAGCCAGTGAGACAAATAAGCTTGATTTGTTCCATCTGCCAGAAACTCAATTTCAATCCAACTTCTTTTGCAGACTAATGGGTTTATATTGCTGTACCTGACTCATGGCTAAATTTTAGAATAGGAACTATGAGGCCTCTGTGTTTATGTGTCTTGTAGATGTAAGGTACTGGCAAAAATTAATTCGTAAAATTGACTTAAAGAAAATTAAGCTTATATAAATACTCAGAAAATAATCTGGCCAGAATGAACTTCAGTTTCACATCATCTGGAAAATATTTAGTACTAAACTGATGTCATCAATGTTATGTACCATGGTTTACTAGACCTTGTATCTATTGCTAATGTATCAGCAAGAAAAATAACATGGAAAAACTTTTAAGGAAAGCATGTGTTTTCAGTAAAAGAAGGTGTGAGGAATGAAAAAATACTGAAAAGAGTTATGTACAATCAGGATTTTCTAAGATTGGATTGAGTTTAGTTAGGTATTTCGGGAGGGCCCCCGAGGCATCCCAGAGAGAAATATTTAGCTAGTATTATTTACTATGTTGGGAGTAAGGCAAAGTAACACCTGGATTTGGTTTTTCTGTTAAAAGGGAACAAAGTCTTCCTGGAATGTCTTTTAACTTCTGACCACGGACAGAATCCTTGTCCCCTACAATGGAAGTGCAGAATCTTAGCCACGGGACCACCAGAAAGTCCTGGAATCCCTCTGATAACAGATTGTGTAAGTGATCTGTATTTGCTTTTGAGATCTCTTATAACTTTTAAGTGTTAGTCACTCAGTCCTGTCCAACTCTGCGACCCCATGGACTGTAGTCTACCATGCTCCTCTGTCCATGGAATTCTCCAGGCAAGAATACTGGAGTGGGTTGCCACTTCCGTCTCCAGGGGATCTTCCCAACCCAGGGATTGAACCCAGGTTGCTTGAATTGCAAGCAGATTCTTTTCTGTCTGAACCACCAGTGAAGCAAATAAATAGTGTAATGGGAGGGAAAGGGGCAGGGCACACTTTTTGAAAGAATGACATAGCCCAAGGACACAACATAAACCGATTAGACTCAAAAGGGACCAAGACTAGACAAGACTAGACCTTGATCCTCAATCAACTGGTGACATGACACACCCAGAGGTGCCATGACAGTTCCAGTGAAGTGAAGTCGCTCAGTTGTGTCCGACTCTTTGCTACCCTGTGGAGTGTAGCCCACCAGGCTCCTCTGTCCATGGGCTTTTCCAGGCAAGAATACTGGAGTGGGTTGCCATTTCCTTCTCCAGGGAATCTTTCCAACCCAGGGATTGAATCCAGGTCTCCCACATTGTGGGAAGATGCTTTAACCTCTGAGCTACCAGGGAAACTCAAACTATTTCATCTTTCCCTTCTGTTAAAAGACCAAGGAGTGGGTGTTTCTAGAAAAGAGAGTTCCAGAAAAATATCTACTTCTGCTTTATTGACTAAGCCAAAGTCTTTGACTTTGTGGATCACAACAAACTATGGAAAATTCTTAAACAGATGGGAATACCAGACCATCTTACCTGCATCCTGAGAAATCTGTATGCAGGTCAAGAAGCTACAGTTAGAGCCAGATGTGGAACAGAATGGTTCCAAATCACTTCATGGCAAATAGATGGGAAACAATGGAAACAGACTTTATTTTCTCTGGCTCCAAATTCACTGCAGATGGTGACTGCAGCCATGAAATTAAAAGATGCTTGCTCCTTGGAAGAAAAGCTATGACCAACAGACAACATACTAAAAAGCAGAGACATTACTTTGCCAACAAAAGTCCGTCTAGTCAAAGCTTTGGTTTTTCCAGTAGTCATGTATGGATGTGAGAGTTGGACTATAAAGAAAGCTGAGTTTGGAAGAATTGATGGTTTCGAACTGTGGTGTTGAAGAAGACTCTTGAGAGTCTCTTGGACTGCAAGGAGATCAAACCAGTCCATCCTAAAGGAAATCAGTCCAGAATATTCATTAAAAAGACTGATGTTGAAGCTGAAACTCCAATACTTTGGCCACCTGATGCAAAGAACTGACTCACTGGAAAAGACCTTGATGCTGAGAAAGATGGAAGGCGGGAGAAGGGGATGACAGAGGATGAGATGGTTGGGTGCAGCACGGACTCAATGGACATGAGTTTCAGCAAGCTCTGGGAGTTGGTGATGGACAGGGAGGCCTGGTGTGCTGCAGTCCATGGAGTCGCAGAGTCAGGCATGACTGAGCCACTGAACTGAACTGAACTGAGTGGGCGGTGGCCCAAATCCTGGTAATCTCCGCCCCTTCCCCCAAATAGTTGGAATAATCTTCCCACTCATTAGCATATGAAATTACCCAGCCTATACAAACTAACCACATCACATTTCGCAGCTGAACTCACCCTCTGTGATGGTCTACACTGTCTGTGGAGTATGCTTCTCTCTGAATCTGAATAAATCCACTTCTTACCTATCACTTTGTCTCACTGAATTCTTTGTGAAGAGACATCAAGAACCTGAGCTTCATTAGAAGGTCCTCAAACCAGGTACTGTGGGTTTTGGCTGACTCTGAGTACAGTCATGTGGGTTTGAGTCTTAGCCACACGGGTTCAAGTCCCAATCTGAGGTAAATGGTTTCAGCAGTGAGAAATCCTATTTGATCAACTATTTTGAAACTTTCTGACAAACTTTCCAAATCCCAAATTTTAATCAAAAGTTCTTTTGACTTTTAGCTAATTTGGGGATGCTTCAGAGGGACCCTGAGGCATCTCAGAGAGAAATATTTTACTATTATTATTTAGCATGTTAAATTACATGGAAAGCATTATCACATAAGTCATAATCCTACTTAAAAACATACTGTTTGGGGGTGGGAAGGAGGGGATATATGTATACATACAGCTAACTCAGTTTGTTGTACAACACTGTAAGGCAACTCTACCCCAATAAAAAATTCTTAATTTAAAAATATAATGTATGGATGTTATTAATGCAGAAATTCTAAAAATTACATACTTTCTAAAATCTGGACATGTCCTGGTATAATGCTAGAGCTCTAGTTGTTACCTTAAAATGCTGTATGTCGTATCAGTAACTAAGATTATCAATTACACTGTAATCAGATGTTTAACTGTGCCTTTTAAGTCTTTTGTCGTTTATAGACAGTTATCGTACCCTGATGCTGTTACAAAAATGCTTCATCTTCAAAAATAGGAAGCTATGGAAGCAGTTATAACAATTCCACATCAAGATAATGGCTATGTGAGGACTGCAGGCCATACCTACTCAAAACAAGGAGCTGTCCTGCCCCTGGGGCCCTTAGATCAGGCATCCAGAGATTTTCACTCCCTGACAGGCAGGGTCGATGCCCCTACTCAGCCCGGAAGCAGCTACAGAAGACAGACTGTTGTCCCTCTGCTTTCCATAAGAACGGGGAGTAAATCTCTGAGGGGTGAATTAGTCAGGAAGTGGGCCTGGCACAACCTTTAGAAGAATGACACGGCCCAAGAACATGCCATAAACTGACTAGAACCATCTGGGTCCAAGACGGTGGACAAGCGGACTTCCATTAGACCTTGAGCCTCAGTATACGCTCACTGCAACACGTCAGAAAGTTAAGTGACACAGCCACAGGCACCATACTGCCAAGGCAGACAGTAAAGGTTAAAAAAGTGGGCAGTGGCCCAATTCCTGGAAATCCCTGCCCCTTCTCCCAAACAGCTGGAGTACTCCTACTCATTAGCATATGAAATTACCCATCCCTATAAAAATGACATCCTCATACCTTGGGGTCACTCTCACCTTCTGAGACGGCCCACGCTCTGTCTATGGAACACAGTGGTTTTGTTCAGACACCAAGTTGAGACCAGTCTCTGCAACCTCATGGACTGCAGCATGTTAAGCTTCCCTGTCCTTCACCATCTCCTGGAGTTGGCTCAAACTCATGTCCATTGAGTCGGTGATGCCATCCAAGCATCTCAACCTGTTGCCCCCTTCTCTTGCCTTCAGTCTTTCCCAGCACCTGGGTCTTTTCCAACGAGTCAGATCTTCCCATCAGGTAGCCAAATTACTGGAGCTTCAGCTTCAGTCCTTCCAGTGGATACACAGGGTTGATTTCCTTTAGGGTTGACTGGTTGGATCTCCTTGCTGTCCAAGGGACTCTCAAGAGTCTTCTCCAGCACAATTTGAAAGCATCAATTCTTCAGCGCTCAGCCTTCTTTATGGAGGTGCTCACATTGTACAAGACACTGGAGAAACCACAGCTTTGCCTATAGCGACTGTTGTTGGCAAAGTGATGTCTCTACTTTTTAATAGTATGCCCCTGAATAAACCTGCTTTCTCACTAAACAGAAAAGGAGGCCCTCAGCCATCCTCCTCCGTGTACGTTATCCCACACTGGCTATGGGGTCAGGCGTTAGGCCTTTCCCCGCTCGTCCCACCCCACCCAAACTGGGCTGCTCCTGTGTCTGGTACAGGTGGTCTGTGTTAATACATGCCCTGGTTATTTTAGAAATGTACCATTTAGTAAATAAACAAACTATCAGGTTTCTAATGGAGTAAAAAGTCTCGTTTTGTCAATACTTTTGACCCATCAACTGCGCAACACTTCAAAGAGAATCACAATTTCAAAAGACCGTAATAAAGGTGGTCCATACTCATCCACACTTGAAAGTGCTGACTGTTTGACTGGGGCCACTTGCAGGCAACACCAACAGTCACGGCACCAGTGCAGTGTCTGTCTCAGACTGGAAATGCTTTCAGCAGGGGGGGCCAGGGTCCTGCCTCCTCCTCCTTCCTCGAGACTAGAGAGGCTGCAGGTGCTGACGTCTTTCCTCTATTCTCCAGCATCAACGAGACATGCTAACACAACTTTGCCTCTCTAGTCCTGTTTCAGTATTTTGGTTCAATTCATTAATACTGCGAGGCTAGGAAACTCAAAACACACCCCACATCCTGAGCGAGGTCAAGACAAGAGGATGTCCGGCATGCTCTTTCAGGATAACATGACTCCCACCCTCTACTCACAGGCTAAGCCATGAGATAAGCCCACGCGGAGTCTCCAGAGCTCAGAGAAGGGGAGGAGAGGACCCAGGGACCCAGGGTATTGGGGCTGCAGAGAGAAGCCAGCTGGGCTAAAGGGGAGGACACCAAAGACAGGAGGCAGCGGATGCCAGTAGAGCTGGATGCTGCAGGCCGACAGAGGAGGGAGCAGCACACAGTCCTTCAGGGAACAGGGTGCGTCTGGGGTGGTGGAGTGGGCTGCAGCTCTGGTGCTGGGACACGACCCCCAGGGGTCCCTCTACCAAGTTCTCCTGGTCCCATACGAAGGACTGACTGCATATGCTCCCACTTCCCGGCTTCCTTCCATGCAGAGCACGCCTGCGTGGGAGTGCATTCACACCTACTCCTGCCTGCTGGTAGCACCCTCCAGAGGGGGACGGGCAGCCAGTGCAGCCCTCACTCCAGAAAGAATGGGAGGACCACACGGGCCACACCGGATACCTCCTGTCTGGCCCCCAGCACCTGGCTGCCCAGGGCAGCAGGGTCTGATTTGCTCTGGAGGCAGCACTGTGCCCAAAGCCTGCCACTCCCTAAGGAGTGCTGAACCCGAGTCCCCTCAACGGAACAGAGCAGCACTGAGCCCACTGCTGCCCCAACACTCGCCCCACAACTTGGCGACACGGTGAGTCCGCCGTGCCTGCCTTGGCACAGGCTACTCAGTCCCTCCCTCCCACTGTGTGACCTGGGGCGTTTGGTCGTTCCTTCGTCTCCACCTGCCTCCTCCACCTGGACTGGGCTTCCTGCTCAGCCCTGAGCCCGGCGTTCCTTTACGCAGCACTGGCCATGCCAGGCTTCGCGGCTGTGCTTGTGTCCCTCTTCCTGTGAGGGAACTTACAAGAGAACATGGCTGTTACCTCATTCTTGGATCCTCAGAGCTCAGCACGGGGCCCTCTGAGAGCAGCTGTCCCACCTTGAACCTCCTAGTGTGAGTGTTGCTAAGTGAACACACAAACGTAGAAACAATGAGAGACTCTTCCCATCTTGTCCTGAAACACTTGAAAAGAACTAGGACAGTAATCACCTGGAGTGATAAAACTCAGGGAAGGAATACAATTTTGATCTTCAAACACTGGAGCCTTGAGCATAAAGCTGCCGAGGAGAGGAGAGCACCAGGGCGGTGTAGGAAGCTGCGACACGTCAGGAAAAGGCAGCAGCCGCCAGAACTCCCCGCAGACCCAGGCACCGGAGGCCCCCAGAGCAGGAGAAGTTCCTGATGAGCAGCTGCAGGTTTCCTTTCTAAGAGGGTGGGTGGAGGGGGCAGGAAGGAGGCATGGCACGGGCTGGGTATGGATGCTCCGCCAGCTCTTCCCTCGGTGACACCCCCACGAAGGCCTCTGTGTGTCACCACAGTCAGAAACTGCAGGGATGAATACCAGGGAGCTGGGGAGGGCACGAGAGCATGTAGCCACTCAGCCCTGTCACATAGACAGCCACAAAAAAACCACAACAAAAAAATCCACAAGGCAACCAAACCAACGCTGACGGCATCAGACCCGCCAATCCGGCCCCAGTGGCCCCTGCTGTCACCCTGAGACTGGGTCGTCTCGGCAAGTGTGGTCTGGTCTAACCTCCACCCCAGAGTGACCCTGGTCTGCGGGAGGCTCCGGCTCGTGACTAAGCAGTCAGAGGTAACTGGTGGGGGCCACCTCTAAACAGAGGAGATGGTGGTGGCCGCTGTTGATGCCCAAGTGAATCCTGACTAACCTCCTGATTGAACACACCTCACACACTGGTGAGCCTCAGGTCGCTACTCTTTCAAGGGACTGAAACCCAAATGCCACGCTGACTGTGTGACGCTTCATGGCCGGGCCCAGAGTAAGGTGCTCAGCCAAGCGTTTCAATTTGAAGGTTCGCATCTCATGGCCGATTCCTCACCAGGTGGCCTCCTCCTCGACGTCTGCAGGAACCTGCAGGGTCTGGACTGAATGACACTGCACGGGCATCAGTACAGGCAGACGGGTGAAGAGCAAGGAGCGCCGGCCCAAGCGGGACCACGGGCTCCATTCTCACCCCACTGCTGGGCCTCGTCTGCAACACAGGAAGGGTCCAGAGTTGCTGGAGATCAAGCAGGATGGGCCTTGTCCGGACCAAACACCACTCCCTGCAGCTGCAGCCTGTGTCAGCCTATCTCAGCCTGGGCCGACGGGGGAGAGGCGGCTCGGGGGAGACTCAGAACAGCCGCCTCATGTGTCCCAGACCCTCGGGCCTGTGCTCCGTCACTGTCGCCAATGAATACCTCTTTTGTAGTATGTACCAGGCACCATGCTAGGTCCTTGGGTTACAGGAAGGAAAAAAAAAAAGACCAAGCTCCTTGCCCCATGCGCTTGCAGTCTAGTAACAGCATACAGAAAAGAGAAACCTGTTAACTGCTGTTGGCTGTCAGGGCGGCAGGGGCAGGCACAGTGGCCACTCAGGGCTGAGTGGGGCAGGCAGGCCCGGGAGTGGCCGGCATCGGCAGTGGAGGAGACTCGAGCCCAGAGGAGGTGAGGCGCCCTCAGCTTCCTGCCTGGCGCTCACACCTGGCCCACCGCTTCTCCCTGTCCTCTGGGCACACTGGCACGGGCCTGTCAACTTTCCTCACAGAGGGCTCTGAGCCCAGAACCCTACAGACACAGGTGGAATGTCTTCACGAAGTCTCTGCAGGCAGGGCAGGTCCCCTCCTGAGCGCCAGAGCACGCCGTTCAGGGACTTCTGTGTTCTGGGCAAGCCGGGAGGGGAGAGACAAGGACTAGACCGTGTTCCCACCTAACAGGGCCTGTGCCTGGGGAGCTGCTGACCTCCAGACGGCTGCCAGGAGCCCTGCTCTGCACATGCCGTCTGGGGGCCCCGGCCAGCATCCCAGCATGAGACACCTTAAACATGGCGACTTTCTGGGGAGGAAAGCCGAGGTTAAGAAGCTGGGATCCGGAAAGAAGCCACCCAGGTGCAGGGCATACAACAGGAGGGCACGCTGCGTGACCCACGTTTGAACAGGGCTCTGCGGACCACGGGGAGGGACTCTGGTCCCTACCTGCTCCGCCCTGGCCCCTCTGGTGGCACTGACCCCGCTGTGGCAAGGAGCAGGCAGAGGCCCCACGGTGGCCAGCGGCCCCCTTCCCGGCAGAGGACGTTCACTTTTGAGTTCACATAGCCTTCCTCAAAATGCCCATCTACTATCTGTCCTGGGCCCTAAGGCCACTGCTGCACTCTCAGTGTCCTGAGAGTTGGGCCCAAACTGAAGAAAAGTCTCAGACTCTCCTAGCAAAACCCATTTTCCACATGCCCCCCTCACCCGGTGAGCTCCCTCCCCTGGGGACACAGTGAGGCCCAGTTTCCTGTCACCTCTGGCTGGCCTCTGGTCTCTCAAGAGGCAAACCAAGACCAATTCACAGAGCTGCTGGCCTCTGGCCTCCTCGTGGACTGGCGGGGACAGCCGGGTTCTGCGCTGGGGGACAGAGCCACCTGGACTCACCTGTGCATCATCAGAACGCCTGCAAGGCATGCCACGCTCTTCACGTCACTCCCTTCAAAGCTACCACTTTTCTCCCCACTTAAAGGGCTGCTGAACTGTCTAAAGGATTCCACGGCCAATTAGTAATAAAACCCACCCCAACAACAAAACCCAGAAGAGCAAAGTTCTGGGCCCTGCGCTCCAAGCCCTTCCTATACCTGCTGCCCGTCTTGCCTGAGCCGGACCAGGAGGCAGCACTTCACAGACGTGCCCCCCGGCACCTCTGGTGTTGCTCACGGAGCCACACGAGGTCCATGAATCCCACGGTCACCAAGCATCACTCACTGAGCAAGAACTGCTGGGAGAGGGTGTTCCAGGGACAGTTTCCATGGCAATGGTAACTTGTTCATTCTGCACAGAGGGAAATTTTTCTTTTAAGCATCATCTTCTCTAGGTTTTTGGAGCAGTATGCTGTGAAAGCGCTCACAGTTGTTCTTCTGAAAGTTTCAGTCATGTTTCTTAAGTTTTCTGCACAGGTCTTCACTTTTGGAAATGAAAAGGACAGTTTGAGGACAAGGCCTGTCATTAAAGAATGCTGTCTTGGTTCCCCCGATGTGCCTGACCTAGATGAGCGGGAAGTCAACCTAACTAGGAGATAAGCCTTATTTTCAGGAATAAGAAAACATTCTGGGTGTCAGGTAAATAAAAACAGTAGCATGGCCCCGCCAGGTATCTTATCTCACTTCTGGGGATTCAAAAAAATATGGCTTTGTCTCAAGTGACTCAAGTACTCTAGAATATTCTCTTTCAAAATTCACTGTATGAAGAATAAAAATGCTCTATCCTGAGGGTACAGTATCTCAAGGAAGGACACGGGTCCTTTAGTAATGGATGAGATTTCACATTTTAACCTCAGTAAAGGTAACACTATCTATGCTGCCACTAAAATCAAACCTGTACTGTTGGAGCCCTTTAAATATGACCAGTTCAGATGACTTCTGCAGGTGAACACTAGTGCTAAAGACAGCATTGCTCATTGGGTCAGTAACATACTAAAATACAGAGATAGCTTATGACAGATGAGTAATCAGAGAAATTAAACTCCTTTAAGAGAACTTTGTATTCCGTTTGTCCTTTAGAGCATGAAGTTCCAGGAAGGTGAAAAGGACCTGCTCTGTTGTTAGGTCACAGGGCGTTCACCCCACC
>NW_011494874.1:539059-543539 GCF_000754665.1 Bison bison bison
CCCCCCCCCACCGGTCTGGCCTCCCCCGACCACAGGGCCCTCCCGTCGGGCCCCCTTCTCCTGGCCTCCCCCAGCACCGTCTCAGGGCTCAGCGCTGGTCCTCTCCTCTGCTCCTCTTACTCGCTGAGGGCTCTGGGGTCTTCCCCCCAGTCACTACCTATACCTAAAGGTACCTCAAACTGCGTCTACACCTGCTCTCTCACCCCTAAACTCTCCCACAACTTGCTCCATTCCATGGACAGCAACCCTGTACTTTCTACTGCTCTGGCCAAAAAAAAAAAAGGGACAACCATTCTGGCTCTTTCTCACCCACTTGCAATCAGGAGCAAATGGACTCTTATTTCAAAACATACCTAGAATCCAACCACTGTCTTGCCAGGACAGCACCACCTCTCACCTCATTACTGCCGACAGCCTGCAAATGGCTTTTCTGGCCTTTTTGCAATACAGCTGCCAAAACAAGCATCTGAAAGCCTGAGGCCACTCCTCTTCCATCCGAAACCCCACTCCCCATCTCCTGTCTCAGAGCAGACACACTGGTGTGGCCTCTGAGGCCCAGGTGGGCATTCTGACCCCCACCACTCTGCTCCAGGCCACGGTGCACTCTGGCCTCAGCCAGACACAGACTCGGGTGCCTCCCTTGCAGCCACGTCTTGGCTAAAGCACCTCATCCTCACCCGTCACCCATTTAACATGGCACCACTCAAACCCCGGGACCTCTGGATCCTTACCCTGCGCTGATTTTCCTCGTGCCATTGACCCCTTTGTTCTGTACTAGACACTTAATCACTGTTTACCGACTGCTGCCCTATTAGGACATAAACTTTAAGCGGTCAGGGATGCATCCCAAACACCTACACCACCTCCCTGCCTGTGCAGATGGAAAGCACTGACGACCTTGTGTCCAGACTGTCATCTGGACCACCACAGACAAGCCCAGAACCCACAGCCATCAGTGTCACAGCATTCCCACGAGACCGAGACGTCAAACTGACCGATGACCTCAGTATCCTCTCTGCGTAATCATGCAGCAGCTGGGAAAAGGCTGTGGGTCTAATTCATGTCCTGAATCACAATGAACAAGAGAGGAAAATTACATACTTCTTGGAGAACAGACCCAGAACAGCCAAGGCCTGGCGTTTCTCCACGCAGGGGCACACGTGACTCCCGAGGGTGAGGCAGACAGCCACGCCCCACTCCCATCCAGCTCTGGTCGCCATGTGGGCCGTCTTCTCCCTTCAGTGCCTTTGGGGAAAGAAGATGCTAGAAATGACAAAATATTAGGATCACAATAAGGAAAAAGTGGCCTGGCCTTCACATGCTTTCCATTTGCTTTTGTTCAAGGTGGTGGTGGAGGCAAAAACACATACTTTTAGTCACTGCCTTAATCTGAGTCTTAAATACAGCATCAGGAGACAAAGCAAGATTTTACTGAGAAAAAGTGAATTTTTAATTATCTTGTGAATCTACTTAGAAAAACACACAAGCAATGTTCACAACTATAAATTTAAACCTTTTGCACTAAAAAAAAAAAAACAAAAAAAACACAAAACATCAAACACAAAACCACAGGCATGAACTGTAAACCTGTATTAATTATCAACTAGTCTTAAAGTTAATTCTTAGTAGTAACTCAATATTTTCCTCCTTGGCAATTTTAATGTTTTAGCACCAAATAATCTCCCACAGAGGTACTCATAAAAACTCTGGTTGCCAGTGTAAGGAGATGCTTCTGTAGCACTACACACACGCACACCGTCCACTCTCACACCCGCACAGACAGGAGGCCCGTGGAGACGGGTGTCACACGCTGACTTCAGGCAATGGAAAGGAGACAGAGGGCACGCGTGTCACACGTCTTTAATGTAGTGCATTCGTAGAAAAAAGGCCAGCTTTCGCTCCCAGGCGTGCGCTCGTCCTTAGACTTTAATATCATGATTTAGAAGATGCAGACGTTATTGCCTAAATATTATTCTATACATTTCCATCAGTGTTCAGGAAAACACTTTAAACTGCTACTTAATTTACACCATAATTACTGGGTTACAGCTTTAGCTCATTGGCAATTTTGGAAGCGATATTTTTGAAAGCTATGGACGTCCCTGATATCCGCTTAAACCGGACCCCGTTCAGAGACAGTCTTGGCAGCTTGCACACCTCCATCTCCCACTGCACGAGGTTCTCCGCGTGCCCATCGCCGTGGACACAGAAGAGTAAGAAGCGCTCTCTCTGCTCATAGTCGCAGTTATTGGCGTCCAGCACTTTGCGGATTTCCCGCATCATGTCATTGGGATCCATGGAACTAGTGGTTTTCATGCTCCAGGTGAAGCGCAGGGTACGAGGTTTCGCTTCTTTGTTTTCCTCCTTTTGCTCGGCAGACACGTTGCGACTGAAATGCACAGTGGCAGGGTTATTCTTAACGGCACAGGAAACCCCTCCTTCTCTACTCTAGCTCACTCAATGCAGCACGATAAACGATTCCTGGGTGGCTCCTGCAGAGGCTCACCGTTGGTAATCAGTTCCTTCTCTGAGAAGCATTCATCTATCTATCCATTCTCCCATCCCATCATAAGCCAGGACACAAAAAATCTACCTGGCTGAAAAATCTTCACCAGTCATCTGGTGAAAATTAAGAAAATAATTTGTTAAACAGAATCCTTGGGAGTCAGGCAAGGTAGAGAGTGATCTGAGCACATCTCCAAGAGCCCAGCCCTTGTCATCTGGGCTGGCTGCAGGCGGCAAGGGCCATCACAGCCCGTCACAGGCCCAGCTCGGGGAGGTGGCGTTAGCAGGCCAGCCTCCAGTTCTGCCCCGCCTGGCTGCTTTTCCCACCAGTTTTTAAAAATTCAACTCATCATAACCTCCACTGTCACTGTTATTCAGGACAATCAGTGACAAGAGAGTTTAAAATCACTTTCCCTGTAAATGGCCCCAGTTGCTAAACAGAGCTGGGTGGCAGGTGGGCCATTCTCTCAGACCCCTACAAAAACCTCAGCATTTTTCCTTCTATTCTGTTCATTTAAACTTCTAATACATCACAGTTAAATAATTCTTACTACTGAAACAGGAAAGTGACATGTTGAGACTAATTTGCTGCTGAGCACTAAAATGACTGGTCTAAATGCAAACCCTACAGACTCACAAAGTGCAGGCTGCGGCCCCAGGCACGGCTCTCTGAAGAACTCCAACAGGCGCCTACCAGGTCTGCTCCGCAGCATTTAATCATTACTGCCGGGAACCGCTACTTACGTTCTCCTGTGTGTTTCTGGAGGTCTCAATTAGGATGGTGAATACCTATCACTCTCGATCATTAAAACCTCCCAGTGTATGTGTTAATACACTCAATCCTTTGGCAAATTCATCAGCGCTAAGGGTGGGCTATGGGTTTTACTGTGTACGTAGCCCTCCCTGTCATCCACCTGCTAGGAGAATATGCAGTTTGGTTCACATCCACCAAAACTGTTTGAAAGCTTCTTAAGTATAAAGTGCTGTTAAATATGACATAGGTTATAAAAAAAAAAGCAAAAGCACTCAGAGCTGGGGTCAGGGACACAGCCGCAGCACAGGTGAGGAGCGGGCAGTCTGCTAAAGTCGCAGAGAGGCAGAGCCCGCCTCGCGGGAGGACTGAGAAAAGGGACAGGAAGGGCAGGGGTGGGGAGCAGCGTCTGAGGAGAGCTATGAAGAGCCTGGGGACTTTCAACAACAAGATGGAGGTGGTTTAAGCCTGCCTGCTGAGCAGAGGCAATCTAAGGCAGGCAAGGAGGTATGGAGGCACAGAATGCGTCCCGAGCCCCTGATCCTCAGCACATCAGGAACAAGGGTCTGTCCTGCCCCTACCCCGGGGCTAGAAACAAACTCAAGGCAGCTAGACCTGCTCCAGGGCAGGCTGGGGGTGCTGCCTGGCTCTCGCCCCAGACTTCTGCTCAGCTGAGGAGGTTGTGTGTGGGGGAAACTGAAGCTGCTGAGGCCACACAGGGCCTCGTGTGGACACGCTCGATCAGGCGATGGGGCCACCGCAGGCTTCCATTCAGGGAAGTCCTATGACCAGAGTTGTGCCTCAGGAAGAAAGCTAACAAGGACCTCAAACAGCACGGTGGTGACCGGTATAAAAAAGGGCCCAAGTGGAAGAAATCTAGAGTCCTGAGTCCATCTGGTCACTCTCTCTGCAGCCAAATCCATGCACTGACAGCTAAACAAAACTTAAAAGCAAAACCCACTCAACCACATAATCATTCTTTTTTCATTTTTTTGGCTGTACTGCATGGCTTGTGGGATCTTAGTTCCCCGAACAGGGAATGAATTCAGGCTGTTGGCAGTGAAAGTTCAGGGTCCTAACCACTGGACCTCCTGGGAATGCCCCACATAGTTATTATATATATACATATTCCAGTGGTTAGGACTCAGTGTTTTTACTGCTGGGGCCACGGTTGGAGTTCAATCCCTGTTCTGGGAACTAAGATCCCACAAGCCACGTTGCAAG
>NW_011494874.1:543639-567780 GCF_000754665.1 Bison bison bison
AAAAAAAAAGAAGAACATTCTCCTGAATATTCTGCTTTCCTTCCTCGAGACCAGAACTAGGCCAGGAGTATTCACATGTCGACAGTGCTGCCACAGACTCCCGGGCCTCAGGGGCGCGCAGGCAGGAGGAATGGCACCTTAACACCTAAACACTAGCGTGAACCCGACGGGGCTGGGCGGCGTGCAGGCGGCGGCACCGCAGCGCCCTCGCGTGGCCGCCAGGCACCAGCACACACACTTCCTGACCACAGACGCTGCCCGCCCTAAGCAACCCCACGTGGAGCAAGGATATGACGCAGAACGTTCGAAAAGTGTTGCCTCCACCACAGAAATGAAGTAAATACCTATAAAATATTTTAAGTAAAAATCATTTCCCTCACCTGGAGCCCTCATATCTCCCGTTCCTCTCATATTCAGTTGGAAGCCTCAATGAATAGAAGGCAGAAGCACAGAGAAGTGGGAAAGAGAAAAGAAATCTTACACACCAGAACACGACCAACCCCAATATAAACACAGACATTATAAAACGAACCCGAAGTACTTTTTGGTCACCTGCTGAGCTCATTACAATTCTTACTCTCGTAGGTGTGACTCAGCCAAAAACCATCTGTGTGCCCACAAAGGCTGTGCAGGAGGCAGGCTGCACATCTGCTTCATATACACAACAGGTATTCCTGCCCAGTTCTGGAATCTCTGCACATGCATGGCTTTCTAGTGGAGTTATTCTGACTCTTTAATCACTCCCCAAAGTATGTGCTTAGTCACTCAGTCGTGTCCAACTCTTTGTGACCCTATGAACAGGAGCCCACCAGGCTCCTCTGTCCATGGGATTCTCCAGGCAAGAATACTGGAGTGGGTTGCCATTTCCATCTCCAGCCCCAAAGTACAGTGCGTTTCCAATTACATCATCAGAGTGGAAAGAAGGAAGGAAGAAAGCACTCTTCCTGTGGTTTCTGACAAAGAACTCCCGTGAATAAAGCCTCTCTGTGACCCACTTGTGGCATCTCAGGTAAACCCATGGCCTGGCCTCTGGGGAGCTGAGAGGCGCGGGCACAACAAGGCTGCAATGGCCACTTTCCCCTGAAGGGTGTGTGTCCTGAGAGTGTGAGCAATGCCCCTGGTCTCTTGACTGTCACATCACAAAATATCCACCTAATAAGAGTAACATTTACTAGAATAAGACATACTTTCTTCAGAGGTTGGTGGAAAGTGCCTTCTAGATACAAAACTATTTACTCTACAACTCTTAGCTTTTCCCTAATGCAATCCTCCATGAAATTAAAAAAAAATAAAAAAATCAACACAATTACCACTTACCTTTTGCATGCCTGGGGCTAATCATTAATTGCATATTGTTACTGAACATCTCATTCTTCCAACAGAAGCATGCTAAGTGTTATTAGTATGAAGACAGAATTATTTGGATGCTAAACAATTCTACCAAAGGAAGAAAATGCACAGAACATGCGTAGGCCTCTTGTTACATGGGTGCAACAGTCCCTTTTAAGATGCCTGACAGAGTTAATCTCTTTCTCTCCAATTTCCTTTCAAAGAAATAAGTATTTAGTTCTCAGCAGAAAGTTTAGTTTTCAAGGAAAAAAACAGGGCTACAAAGCCAAACCTGATGTTAATTGCAGGAGCCATTTTGGGGTGAGGATTGAAAAAAAAATGTGTATATATAAATCCTACCTTTTGATAAACCTGAATGACATGTTTCTAAAAGAAATTAAGCCAAAAAAAAAAAAATTAACAAAAATGACTTGCACAAGTTAAATAGTTAATTACAGATAGAATAAAACCAGCAAGTAAAACAGGGCTCCTCTCTTGCCCAATGAACAATGAAAACAATGACATCTGATGAAAAAGTAAAATTATCACAAACAACTGTCTTTTAAATATAAAAAAATATAAAAAAATAATAAGAAAAAACCTAGCAGTAAATATTGACAGTATCTACAATTAACATTTCTTAAGGTTCTTCAGATGGGTACACCTTAAGATAATAAAATTCAACATCTTGTATTAAAGAAAAGCTATTTTCAATGTACTAGAAATAAAATAACATTTCTCAATTTTCTTCAAAATATCTTTGAACAAAAAATATCACCTTATTCAGAAACATTAAAAATGTCATTATAAAATGTTTATTCATGAAGAGAATCAATACGTATCACAGTGACTCGATATAAATCACTTTTTAAGGAGAGGAAAAAAAAAAGTCATCGGAGATTTTTTTTTTTCCCTTCCAGTTTTGATATAATTGACATACAGCACTGTAATAAGCTTCTGGGAGTTTAAAATGAAGTAGACTTTTTAAAGCTTTTATACCAAAATGATAGAAAATTAAATGACAACACTGGGAGTTTCATTTTTAAGTAATACAACTGAAAGAGCTGTATTTAAAAGAACTGACTCTGCTTGTTAAAAAATTTAAGGAGATGTTTAGGTTGTACTGAACTGAATTTGACCAAGGAAAACTTCCAGCTGTGGCTCAGGCCTGTATGATCACACGATAAGCATTCCTGGGTGAATGCGTCCTGGGCTTGTAAAACTACTGATATTTCTAAATCTCAGATCTGTGGCAGCACAGGAAGTACCCATAAGTATTTTGCTGTGACTGAATTAATAGTTTTCTTTTTGTCGTTTTATTTTTCTCTAATTTGGGATGACTTTGGCGCTGCTTCAGATACCTACCAATTTGAAAAGTACGTAACCACTGGAGATAACCAGCATCTACTCCATGCTCACATCAACAGTAGTACACTTTGGATTACACACAGTAGGAAAGATGCCTGTGAAAACTGATTAAAAGGTCTTTAAGACCTATTTTCATTTCCAATTTTTCTACCTGAGAAAAGTCAAGGGGACTGCTCAGGAGTCATAGGACTTATTTTAACTTGTCCTCTCACAAACCCCTTGAGGGATTAAAGAGGAGGAAGTCTCGGGGGCACAGGGCCCCGTGCGTGCACCCGGGCTGTCCCGCCTGCAGGGAACGGACTCTCTAAAGCACTCACACTGTCCAGTGCACAGCCGGGGGCAGAGGGCGAGCTCGGACACCAGGCCCTGTTCTGCCACATCCCGGCAGGTCTCCCCTGAGGCATTCGTGTGCCCACACCTGAGCCTTTCAGGCATTAGCACTTTGATCAGCTCAATTATTAGGGGCGGATAAGATGCTGCTGCAGCAGCAAGGACGCTGGCTGCTTTTAAGAATTAACTGACTACAACAGAAGTACAGCACCGCGGGAGGCTCCAAGTCTGCCTGCAAGCTAATGAACAAGACTTTCTGAAAAAACTTGGGGGTGGAAATCATAGTTAGATGACCCTCTCTAGAATATTTTTAACAAGGGGCCCCAGCCTTCAATTTCAATTCAAATACATAAAATAAACAATTAGAAAATGAGGGAAAAGGACTCACATCCACAACAGCCCTTCACTGTTCCCTCCCAGGGACACTATGTGGTGGGGATCAAGGGCCTCTCCTGGAAGCATGGACCTGACTCAGCATTCTTCTACCGTGGGATCTTGAACACGTGCCTTAGTCTCTCTGAATCTTACCTCCAGTTTCTTCTATAAAACTGGAGTAATGTGTACTCCACGGGGTAGACTGTGGAGATTAAATGTGTGAGAGAGAATGTATGTGTGTATACGCACATACACAGGTATATAAAACAAGTATCTCCATATCGATAAATGTACAGACATCTATTTGTTAGCACATAATAAGTTATTTGATGTACTGTGGCTGATATTGCTTTTATCAATGATAGAATTCAAGACAAAAGAAAAAGAACACAAAGGAGACAAATAAATACAAGGATTTTAATGATGTGCAAGGCTTTATTTAAAGAGCCCATCTGAGACCAAAACCTAAGGACACAAAGCTGATCATCCTGCGACCGGAGCTTAGACAGTATACCTGACTGCCACACCCCCTCTTTGCGCTGGGGCACCAGAAGGCAAAATACCAGTTGATACTAAGCAGCCTAGTCTCTGAGGAAGGAGCTAAGGCACAGGGAGGCTTGGGAGAGCCCCTGGAATGACCCTGAAAGGAAGCAATGCATTATTCTGGGGTCATCAGACTCCCCTTGGGCTGAACTCATTGTCTCTCCTGCTGCTCACAAATGGGTGCCTCGAATCTGGCAAGGCCCCTTGGACCACTCTGCTCTTTAGCTCATCCTGGAATGAGAGGTCTCAGCAGAAGGGCTACGAAGAGAATGAGAGAGTAGGCCAGAAACTTTTTATTCCTCTGACCTCTAGTCAGTTGCCAGTGGGTATCTGAAGTCCTCCTTAATCTGGTATTCAACATCCTGACAATGAACAGATAATCTAGGGAAAGATAGCTTAATGTGATTTGTCTGAATTATTTTTTATTTTTGATGTGGACCATTTTTAAAGTCTTTACTGAATTTGTTACTATGTTTTTGTCTCACAATTTGTCTTTTTGGCCCTGAGCATGTGGGGTCTTACGACCCCAACCAGGGATTGAATCCTCACCCCCTGCATTGGAAGGTGAAGTGTTAATCACTAGACTGCCAGGAAAGTCCCATTTTGTCTAAGTTTTAGATGGCTGATTTAAAATAACATTACTGGAGGCATTAAGGAGACTGCCAAGTGATATCCAGCTTACAGTTAAGTAACAAAGATGGAATGGAACACATCAGCAGGATAATGCACCACAGGGAATGCAGAGAAGTGCGGAATGAGGAGGGCATCTATCATTCCAGACGCTGGGAAGGCCCCACCACTGTCCTGTGAGGGTCTCTAACAGGCAAATCTGCAGAACACCTGGAGAAGAGACTACTGCACAGAGAGGCTCCAGTACAAAGGATTTCCTCCAGGTATCCGGGAACTGCAGGGGGTGGAGGCTCCCTGCGAGTGGCCCTGGCTTAAGGTGCCCTCGCTTTCTTGAGCGCAGTGCGCCATGCTGTCTTCTCTCTGTCCTCTCGTAGCAGCCAATGTTTCCAGGCTTAGCAACCTCTAGACTAGCTTCTGCAAGGAAAGCGCCTTAGAGGTCTCCCAAGGCCCCAGCTGACAGTCAACTGGACAAACAAAAGATTTCATACATGACCAGATAATAGTTCTTCCTGGGGATAAAGCAGGGATTTTATCTCCAAAACTACACAACAGAAGAATGCGGCTTTGTTCTCGTTATGCCTGAGGCCAAAAGAGAGCAATGTCCAGATCTAAGCTCCCAGGAACTTAGTGCTCCTCCATGACACTGGGATGAAATGAGAAAAGAGGCACTGTGTCTCCCCTCTGTGTCTACGGGGGGTCAGACCACACAGTTTTCCTCAGTGGCAGCTTGCAGGGCACCAGCCGCTGGACGACAGCAGATCTGGGGTTTTGCTAAATTGCAGTGCACGCGCCATGTGGAGAGGTGTATGATTAACAGAAACGGTAATTAAGGAACAACAATTTCCCAAGCGCTAGAGAACTTTCAGTGTTGTGAAAGGACTCGGGGCTCTATAATTTCTCTTTTAAAAGGTTTTAGAAGTACAGAGTTAGATATACAAACCAGAAAAATGTGAGCTAAAGGCAGAATGAAAAGCATCTGGGCAGTGGCTTCACATAATGGAGGGGAAAACATTTCTCCTTTTGCCCTTGTGTTTGCTCCAACCAACCAGTACCACCTGGCACTTACCTCCTTGTGAGTTTGGAAGTTAATTTACTAAAAAGATTAGTGGAGCCTCGGCTTCGAGTCTGCGACAACGGTGTGGCTTCATGGGACAGGCTGGGCGAGGCAGGTGGGCCATTGTACGTGGCTGTGCGCCGCTCCCGGGGCTGACCGTGGAAAGTGCTACGACTGGCAGTGCCTCTTGGGAACCGGGTTCGATCTGGGGTGGTGCTGCTGCTAATACTGTGTGTTGAAGCGACCGGAGCTCTCTGGTCAGGAATAGTGCTAGAAGACCAGCAAATGACAGATTCTTAGATCCCTGTTCACAAAATCCTGGCTTCGTAGCAAACAGGGCACACAAACATTTATAGTCATAATATACCTTTGATATAGAGTAGAAATAACCAGTATATAAATCCAGATCCAACGGGTATTTTATAGGACTTAAGAGCAAAAGGTAAGTTAAATGGCCAAGGGTACCAAAGGAATAGTACACAGTGAAACAACACCTTATGGAGTTGAAGGGGACAATACGTACATATTTTCAAGGACAAGATTAATGCAGGGAAATTCTAGAACAAAGAACAGCTAACTCAAGCTTCTTTTCCTTTGCTTCCCTCTCAAATTGCTTACATGCAGAGAACCCTGCCAATACAAAAGAAACAAAGGCTATGCAGGTGAAACTGAAGAACAGGCAACTAAAAAGTTTCGGAAGCACAAAAATGGCGTAAGTATTGTAAAATCCCACATGCTGAAAGCAACTTGGAGAAAAAGGGGAATGTCTTACATCCTTTATAGTATGAAGAGGCATGAAAATACAAAGATGACCAGGGACACCATGAGACAGGATGTGCGTAACTAAAACCACACACAGGAAGGACACTTTGTGGACAACTGGAACAAAACCTTAGACTGTAATATCCACAGCACAAAATTAAGAAGCAGTGGGTACACATTAGTTTCACAAGGAATGTGCATTTTTCTTACATAGCCTTGAAGTTATCTCCTTCACTGTCTATTGGAGGTAACATCATCTTGGGGTGCCCAGAGGCTGACATGGACATCGACTTCTGATGTCTCAGCCGACAGGTGGAAGATGTCTTACAAACAGAGGCAGGGCTAGCTGCGTAAGCGAACATTTCTGTCAGGCTGGGAGGGGGTTTGGGTTCAGGCAGAGGCAGAAACAACAGTATGATGGACCAGTGACAAAAAGAGCAACCTGTTGTTCAAAGCACATTACCTTCCTCCCCAAACCATCTCATTTCTGTCAAAGAACAAAAATCTCTTAAACTCGTTTTGGGGATTCTGGAGCAATTGCTAATCTGTATCTGCTTTTTAAAAACCAGTAATTTTTAAAAGTTTATTAGTTTTAAAGAAAAGAAAGTAACACTGTACATGTCTGAATATTTATGTGAGTGATGATGATCTCCGAGCTATGCGTAAAATAAAGCTTATCTTAAAAGATATCTCCATTCAAATCAAAGCGAATCTGTAATACGTACACTGTGCTCTCAACCTGTTCCCAAGCACACTGTCATACATTAAATGGACTGGAAAAATTACGGCTATGGTAGTAACTAGTTGTACTTATCAAAGTATCCTATGTTATCAAACCATTCCTACTCAAAGCACACTGACTTCTTTATAAAAAACACTCACAATTCTTAAGAGGTCAACAAAGCCCCATTTTTTCAAGGTGGGAAAACTAATAAGAGCAAATTAACTGTTTACAGACAGAGAAAGAGCGACACAAGCGACCACACACCAGCAGTCCCACCAGGCACAGCTACAGGACACAGCGACCCAGGGCTTCTCTCGCTCTTAACGCCAGCACAGCCATCACGTCCGTGCAATTTCAAAGGGAGCAGTTAAGGATAATCAGGGATTTAGAATTCTGACCATACTCTTTCAGTGCCTCTCTGCAGAAATCCTCTCAAAGCCTGAAACCTAGAAAACATCAGGTTTTCCCCTCACGCCCGACATACAGAGCAGCTGGATCTTCCTGTTGGTGTCAGCCCCTCACAGCACTTCACTGGGCTCGCGCCTCCCCACCTGAGGGTCCCTGTGCAGAGCTTCGTCTCTCTCCCAGGCCCAGACCTCAGCCACCTGTCTTCACTGCTCTCCAATCTCACACTTTCCCGTCTGTCCACCATACAGCTGTGAACTTCCTAAAACACACACCTGACCTCGTCCTTGTCGCTTATCTGCTTTTAACCTTGGAAAAGCACACGGCCTCTTCAGGATAAAGTTCAGACTCCTCACCCTGGCCCTGAGCCGCATCCTCAGGCACCCGTCTGGCTGCGACCCTGCCACCTCTCTGGGCTTGACCTTCCACTGTTACTTCCCAGAATTTGACTTTCTGGCACATCAGATGACCTGCCGTCTCTTGGTCATGCATCAGGTCAAAGAACTTTTGCAGGAGCTAGTCTCTGTGTCTGGAAAGCTGACATCTTTCTCTTTTCATCAGATTTCACCTCCGAAGTTATCCCTCCACGAAGGCTGCACCAGTGCCCTCTCTCACCAGGAGTTACCCCTTTCCCTCTGTGTATTCAGTGACAGCACCTGCTGTGCACAACCCACTGCACTGCAGTGACTCGTCTCTTGTGTGCTCTGGAAACACGGCCTGCAGCCTCAGTGTGACCCCACATTGTATGTGCAAGACCATGTGGACAGGTGCTCTGCAGTCAGCAGTATGCCTCAGATAGAGCAGGTGCTCAAGAATATTCAATAACTGAGAAGGAACATTAGTGAGGTGAGCCACTGGAATTCCAGCAGTCCCAATAATGGAGGAGACAGGTCTGTGCAACAAACTACTCAAGAAGATCTGCTTGCCCTGTGTCTTTGACAACCCTGCCCTCTGACTTGGGTGTGACATGAATACAGTCACAGAACTGTACAAACACCTTATAAAAGATAAACACGGATTTGCTTTTTTGTCTCTGACACTTTTTTCCCTTTGGCACCTGAATTCTGTTTTGGGAGAAATAGGTTCTTGGTCTCCGTCTCCCCATGTCGCTGACTCCCTGCTGGATTTTCCTGCTATCCTGGCCAGTGACAGATTTAGAGATGGGCAGGCCACAGCCAAACCAACACTGCCCCAGGGCTTCTGCTTGAGCAGAGCTGAGTGTGGGACAACATCAAGGCGGATGTTGCTGAGCCCACCAAGGAACTCCTGCAGAAGCAGCAAAACTAGGAGACAAACCCTGACTCTATCCCTGGACTTTTTCACTTACAAGAATTCATAGATGCCCTTTAATTTAAATTAAATTTGGACTGAGTTTCTGCCACCTCAACGTAAGAGTCTTAAGTGATTCAACTATGTGAAGAAATGTTTTGTTGTTTCCAATATGCACATATAGACATACGCACACAGAGATACATACACGTTTACTTTACTAAGTTACAGATAAATAACTTTACCAGCTGGGCCACCAGGAAGTCCTACAGATAAATGCAACTGTCCTTTGTGCTCTATTATCTGTTCAGAGCAGCTCAAGGGTCAACATGCTTTATTCCCCTGCCCAGCAGCTGACATTCTCTTGCCCAAATTAGGACCTAGAATCAGTAAGTGCACTAAAAAAAGCAGCAGAAGAAGAGGTGGTAGGGGTTACCTGGCATGTTCTCTGGAGAATATATAAATGGTCCCAAAGACTCAGATGAGGAAATTGGCTTTAGTCAGAATCCCGAACAGGGAGAGGCTCAGTCTATTCGCCCTGAGCTATCCCCCTGGCTGGAGAGTGCAGGCAAGATTACGTGAACAAGTATTCTGCAGCAAAAAACTGACCTTCCTTAGAGTCAGAGACCTTCTTAAAAAGGAAGTGCAAATTGATATATTCAACTAGAAATTATTCAATTTTTGGCATAATCTTAAAAGCAATGAAACGAATTATTTCTTTAGAAATTTAATCATGTCATATCACAAGCTCCACAAAGCAAACAACAAAACAGATTTTTTTTTGAACTCTAAAAGCAGGCCTAGGACTTCAAATTAGGAATCAGTAAACTCAAGAAATGTTTGTGGAATTTCATGTTTGTACAAATTCACAAAAGTGCTATTTACAACAAACAACCCCAACTCACAATGGGCTGCATCAAGTTGGTTGTTGTGAAAAAGCTGGACAGAATTTTTTCCTCAGAAATGTGGCAAAAAGGCTGGTTATGTTCCACAGACTATCCCACAAAAATTTACACAAACAAAACAGTAGTTGCATCATATTTTTAGCAGTTCTGGGTCCAAGGAAAAAAAAATCATTATTTAAAGAAATAGCACTAGTTCTTAAAATTCAAATTGTGTGAAGTTCCTATTGATCTTTTGACTTTATATCTAAATATGTCTAATATGACTTTTATTCCATATTGAAATATTCCAATATGAAACATTTTGGATGCTTTATGCAAAGCATACTCAGTGATTGGGCAAAAGCAGAATTAAAAATAAAATCCAAAGATACATGTGTTAACTGTGATAAAACCTTCTTTGCTCATCTAATTTTTATTAGCCGTGGTCATTCTTATGTTGGAATTCTGTAACAACACTCACGTATTTAAGAAAAAAGTCAAACATACTAAAGGCTAAAATAGGAATTCATGTCTTTCTTCCAGAAGTTAACATAGATCCAGGCATCCTGTACCTCACTAGTATTTTAGTCAAGGAATAAGATGTGTGTGTGTGTGTGTGTGTGTGTGTGTATCTATAGGAGAGGAAAAAGCAACAATCTTCCAAAGAAGTCATCTGTGCACAGAGAAGGCTCTGTGAATAATTTATGACTCAAGCATCTATTTTAAGGGTGGAAAAATTGTCACACTTAATGTCTTCCTTAACTGAAAGTAAAAAAAAAATATGACCACTAGTTTGGAACTCAAACCTCCAATATTTTTCCATTAATTTTTCAATTCATTTATAAGATACAAAAACAAAATCCAGGTATTATTAAAATTATGTGCCCCGTTTTGTGTGGCAGGAGGCTGTTTACTAAGATAAAGACAACACTTTCAGAAGGAGAGCACTTAAATAACTGACGCCAACAGAGCAACAAGGCCCAGGTTTGGATAAGGAGGGGGCAGCCCCACTGAGGAAGGTATCTGCAGGTAGAAACCAGGTAATGACTCCAAAGAAATCAAGAGTATTCTTAAAACTGTCTCCAAGGAGTGAACTGTGTAGCTGCACGAGAGGAGAATCAGAGGAGCCATGTGCACAAACCCAAGTCGAGGGAGCAGAGAGATTGCGGTCATAACAGCCTTTTAAAGCAAAGTCTGACTCTACCTCAGAGAGCTGTATATTCTAAAGTTCAAGAGGAATCTGAGAGAGCAGTTCAACAATTTAGAAGAATTTTTAAAAAACAGTAGTCATGAAACAACATTCTTCTAGTTCTACAGATTAAAATTCGTAACAGAAATGTCTGGGAACTCCCCGATGATCCAAGGGTTAGGCCTTGGCGCTTTCACTGCAGGGACCCAGGATCAATCATGGCTCCTGTGGAGCCAAAAGAAAAAGAAAGAAACTTCTGTCTAATTAAGTCTTCTATTGGTATCCCCTACTCAGTCCCCTAAACTACAAGCAATTTGATAGATTTGAGAAAGCAACTGTAATAAAAGAAAATTTACTGAAGAACAGACTATTAAAAAAATAAACATACCAATCATTAATCTGTAAGTTATCTAGCCCAGTGGCTCTACTCAAGTTATTAGGAGAGAACAAGCATAGACAGGACTCAAAGACAGAATACCAAGATGTAAATATTTCTAAAAAGTCACTGAAAAAATGAATGAATGTAATTTCACAGAACAAGCTTTTCCCCTCATGTCAATTCAAACATAAGTGGTCTGTGCAAGAAGGGAATGACAAAATAGTCTGGTTTTAAGGATAAAAATGATAGATAGGTTGTTATAGAAGTTAGTGATCAAACATTTCATTTGACTAGTGAGATCTAAGGACAGAAACTTTACAGTGCAATTTCAGAAAGTAAATGTCAGAAAAAGAAGAAAAACAATTTTGATGCTACACATGAGAATGTGCTATGACCAAATAATGTTCAAGCTGAGAGGCCAGGGGACAATGAACGATGATGTGAATTTATTTTATGGATTTCTATTTCAGAACTTTTCTACTCACTTTATCTCATCATTCTGAATTTAGTTTTATACTACTCTTCCAAAACAGAAGAAGGAAAACCATACCCATTTGAGAAATCTTTTCTATACCGAATATATTTAGCTGCTCTGCCAAGCCAACGTTCTCCTCTCTTTTCTCTCCACCCAAACTGAACTCTACTGCATGGTTGCTGGATCTACTTAATCCTAGTTTTCTTATTTTGAAACCCCTAGAAAGGGGTCTGTATGATCTGATTCCTTACTGATATATTACTGTTAGTATTTTAAAATCATGCTTATTCAATCTAAGACTGCCTCTCTACCAGATTAAAATCATTGAGAAGACTGAACTCTCCATTTCTCTGGATATTCAAGTGTGTCTCTTTTAAGGTGAAGACTACCTTTACAGTGTTATTTGTCTACCCGGCCCTTCTGGCACACTGCTGACCTATAACAGATGGCTCACCCACCCCATCTGGTGCTCCATGCCCCTGAGGCGTGGCTCCCTGTCTCAGGTCATCATCCTTCCCCGCTTCCAGTCTTGGTTCAAGATATTCACGTGCACAAAGCAAACTCCATTTCCCTGTTCATAGTTCTACAATTAAAGCACAGCTTACCACCTATTTCACCTGGGAAAGCTCCCTGGTTTAACTCAACCCTTCCAATCATCATACCCAGCCCCCCGAGAATAGGCTCTGGACCAGGAGAGGAATTTGGAATTCTAGGATCTCACTAGAACTGCATTTAAATTTAACTTACCATTAGAGAATACTTACCACTATTATTTGAATTTTGATTATAAAAACTAAGAAGTAAATACCATCCTTCCATTTCTCTTGGGAAAAACACATTTTCTTGCAAACAGGTAAAATTCCATACCTGTTTTCTTTGCCATTCTGGATTACTGAATGTCTATCAGCTGTAGTTCTTTCACTGCAAACGTAAGTATTCCGTCGCGTCATTCCACCAGATGCCGTATTACTCTATTTAAAAAAAAGGGCATTTTGGTTTTAAACGATTTATTAAGTATAATACAACAGGGAAAAAAAGTCCTATTTAAATAAACATAAGTACTTAGTCTTTAAATAAACCTGAATTATTAATGGGCTTCCCAGGTGGCTCAGTGGTAAAGAATCCACATGCCAATGCAGGAGATGCAGGTTTGAGAAGGTCCCCTGGAGAAGGAAATGGCAACCCACTCCAGTATTCTTGCTAGGGAAATCCCATGGACAGAGGAGCCCAAAGGGCTACAGTCCAAGGGGTCACAAAAGAGTCAGACAAGACTTAGCAACTAAACAACAACAAAGTATTAACAGCACTAGGCACTAGATCAGAAGAGAAGACAAAGGCAGCAACCTCTACCCTCTTTCCTACCTTCCAGTACTTCTGCAATAATGAAAAATGGCTATGGAAAAGTGACTTTGAAAAGCTGGCTACAATAATCTATAGAGTAATAACTCATGGATTATTTAAAATGAAGAAGGAAGGTAGAGAAATGAAGAAGGAAGGTAGAGAAATTCACTTTTTAAAAGGTAATAATTTCAAATTAAAACATTAAAAAGCACAGATTATAAGGTAAATATACAAATGAAACAAAAATTTAAAAATATAAGAATTAACACTGCAAAACTATTAGAAAAAAAATTTTTTAAATAAATAAATAAAACAGATAAATCTGCATGATCTTGGATCTGACAAGAGATTCAGATATGTCACACAGGGCAAAGGACAGAATAGACATTTTTCCAACGAAGGCCTACTAACAGCCAATAACCATATGAAAAGATGCTGAATACCACTGGTCATTTAGGAAATGCAAATCAAATCCACAATGAGATACCACTTCACATGCACTAGGAGAGGTACAATCAAAAAAAAAAAAAAACTAGAAAATAACGAATATGGCAAGAATGTGGAGAAACAAGGACGTGAATATGTAAGGACGTAAAAAAGTGCAGCTGTGGTACACAAACTTATACACAAATGCTTATATCAACATTATTTATAATAACCAAAGGGTAGGAACACACTCAATGTCCATCGACAGATAAGGAGATAAACTGTGGCATATAAAAAGGAATGAATTCATCCAACAACTTGGATGAAACTTGACAATATTATGGTGAGTGAAGGAAGTCAGACACAAAAGGCTTGTGTAAGTGCACGTATATGAAATGTCCAGAAGAGGCACATCTACCAGGAGAGAAAGAGGTTAGTGGCTGCAGGGGCTGGAGGAGGGTGGACTGGGGAGGAACTCCTCAATGAGCACAGGGCGTTCTGCGGTGTTTGCGAACTAGAGAGGCAGAGGCTGAACGTGCACCAGATGTGCCAAATAAATGCTTCAAATGGTTAACTGTATGTAGGGGAACTTTACGTGAACTTCACATCAATTTTTAAAAGTTAAATACTTTCAAAATTTTAAAAAAAAGGAGAACAAAAGTCACGGCACAACTTTTATTAGATAATTTAAAAAAAAGATTAAAAGGAGCCACCTTTACCACAGCATGAGCAGGTCGTGTATAAGGAAACTGAAGACAAATGGGAGAAAATTAAAGCAACATACTTTTTTCCTTTATAAATAAATATGAGTGGCTAATAATGCTTGGGATATATTTTCAAAAGAGGATGTGCTGATGAGTAGAGCCAAAGGAACAGACGTTATGAAGGCAAGGAACAAGTTTCTTTAAGGCTGGATTTAAACTGCAGGGCTATGGAATGACGATTGAAGTCGAAATAAAAAGCCTTTCCATACAGTGTTTATTCCGATGAAGCACAAGGTCAGCGGACAGAGCAGACAAGACTCTCCGGGCTCCTGTATGAGCCCCTCCCCAGAACAGGACAAGGGAGCTGCACAAATATGGGATCCTGACTCTGGGGTTTCTTTAGGGTTGGAGGAAGGCTGTGTCACTGTTAACTTTCAGGGAAAATGTGATTACAGGATATCCTTAAAATTGTTCATTCTCTGCAAATTCTTATCAAAATTACTTTTGGAGTCTTCTATTAAAATAAATAAGTCATGGGGATGCAATATACAGCATGGTGACTATAGTTAGTAATACTACACTGTATATTTGGAAGTTTATGACCAATCTAGGAGAAGGCTATGGCACCCCACTCCAGTTCTCTTGCCTGGAAACTCCCATGGACAGAGGAGCCTGGTAGGCTGCAGTCCAAGGGGTCGCTAAGGGTCAGACACGACTAAGCGACTTTTTCACTTTTCATGCGTTGGAGAAGGAATGCACTTTTCACCTTTTCACTTTCATGCATTGGAGAAGGAAATGGCAACCCATTCCAGTGTTCTTGCCTGGAGAATCCCAGGGACGGGGGAGCCTGGTGGGCTTCCGTCTGTGGGGTTGCACAGAGTTGGACACGACTGAAGCGACGCAGCAGCAGATAGCATATTGAAAAGCAAAGACATTACTTTGCCAACAAAGGTCCGTCTAGTCAAGGCTATGGTTTTTCCAGTGGTCATGTATGGATATGAGAGTTGGACTGTGAAGAAGGCTGAGCGCCAAAGAATTGATGCTTTTGAACTGTGGTGTTGGAGAAGACTCTTGAGAGTTCCTTGGACTGCAAGGAGATCCAACCAGTCCATTCTGAAGGAGATCAGCCCTGGGTGTTCTTTGGAAGGAATGATGCTAAAGCTGAAACTCCAGTACTTTGGCCACCTCATGCGAAAAGGTGACTCATTGGAAAAGACTCTGATGCTGGGAGGGATAGGGGGCAGGAGGAGAAGGGGACGACAGGGGATGAGATGGCTGGATGGCATCACTGACTCGATGGACGTGAGTCTGAGTGAACTCTGGGAGTTAGTAATGGACAGGGAGGCCTGGCGTGCTGCGATTCATGGGGTCACAAAGAGTCGGACATGACTGAGCGACTGAACTGAACTGAAGAGAATAAACATAAGTTCTCATCACAAGTAAAAAAAATTCTGTAGAGTGCTAAGAAGAGTGATTATTTTTTTAGCTCAGAGAACACATTTCAATCCATGAAAAGTTTCTGAAACTGAACAGATTAAATTTAATAAACACTACCTAATCTCTAGGGAGATTTTGTTAAGTGCAAGAATGAAGAGATGGATTTAGGTCAGTAGTATAATTTTGGACAATTACCTAACTTTTCTTTGATTTCTTTGCCTTAAGATTCAGCTGACACATGGAAAAGCACTCGGCAGGGTGCCTGGCACAAGATTAGGGCTCAGTCAATGTTCTGTATTGATAGAGCCCTTTGACATGCTGGGCAAACACCGTGTTCCTGCCTTGCAGTTAGACCTCACAGTGTCCTGGACAGAATCCGTCAGCTGTGACCACCTGTCTGCACTGTCACCATTGCTTTTATTGATTTCCTGTCAGACTGTGCGGTCTTTCCATCTCTCAGACATTTTTGGAGTAACTATAAACAGCCCCTGACATGAAGGATCTCATCCAGTGGGGTGGCGTGCATGCAACAAGAAACATCTGCAACAAAGCTAGTGACCCCACATGGTGACACTGTACACAGGGGCCCAGGGGGCAGGGCTTTGCAGGCAGAGAAGAACAGAGGAGCAAAACGTCGTGTCATTTCAGTCCTACACTCCCAGGCAGGTCATACAGCCCAGCAACACTTACACTAGGGACAGTGGAGCTCTTCTTCCGTTCAGGGATATCCGCCTTGTTAGGATTACTTGCGTTCCCAAGCATGGGACTGGCTGGAGCAATCCCCTTTCCTCCAACAGCACTGGCGCCTGGTTTCCGGGAGGGAACTCCGTCTTCTTTGAGGTCACTGTCTGCAGTGCTGGTCTGACTCCTTTTTGGATATGCCACAACTGAAGGAATAGCTGGTCCAGCTAAAATAAAGAATTCACTTTTTAAAATTCAGAGTATTTTATCTTCTGAATATTTTTAAAGTTTTATATTTTATCTTATGAAAATAAACTTTATAAGATGATCCAAGACTTATATTCATCTAATATAAAACAGTAAAATCTTCTAAGATGATTCCCATTCATGTATGCTTTCCCTATGCAATGAATTCAATTTTAAAATTTTACTTACTAGTCCCCAACTTTCTAAAAGTGTTTTGTTTCTTTTTTTTAATTAGTAAGCTTATATAGTTGTCCTGAAACATCTTCACAGGGTGTTTCTGGACAGATAAGTATGCACACACATCATGCAGAATAACTGCTTCACCTGGTACATCTGAGTGAATCTCATCCTTTTTGTACAAGAGATGCCTTCACCTTTTGGAAAAGGACAGTACAGATTTACAGGCCATTTCTTCTGACACTTTATCTTGCATCTTTTTTAAAGCACTCATGCTCATCTAGATAAACAGGAATTTGAGTCGATGAGGAAAGGTAGCACAAGCAGAGGAAAGCATGTTCCTCATGCAAGTGACTGGGAGGGCATGGGGTGTGGGTGCCGCAGCTCGCGCCTGCTCCCAGGAGGGTGCTTAGGGACATCATCCAGAGACTGTGATGACACAGGAGAGCTGGCGTTCAAAGGATTTTGGAAATGAACAAGGTAACTTGCATGTTCATTATAATGTCCAGTGGTAATCTTAAGACACAGCACCAAATGCTCAACATTTATGTTGAGAAAAGATTTTTATATACTTAGGTCTATTAATGGATGGAAGGGGAAGGGAGGGACTATGAGTTTGCGTCACTGTCCTCTGACTATACACACAGGATGGGCAAACAACAAGGCCTTACTGTACAGCAAAGGGAACTATAGTCAATATCTTGAGATAAACCATAATGGAAAAGAGTATAAAAAAGAGTGTATATTTATGTATAACTGAGTATACATAAATACATTCTGTACAGCAGAAATTAACACAACATTGCAAATCAACTATATTTCAATAGAAAAATAAATCAATAAAAAAATAGGATGAAGTGGGGTACAGAAAAGCTACCTCTTGGACAAAAATCTAAATGGTAAACCTAGAGAATTCCCGGGCAGTCCAGTGGTTAGGACACTGCACTTTCACTGCCAAGGACTCGGGTTCTATTCCTGGGTGGGGAACTAAGATTCCACAAGCCACTCAGTTTGACCAAGAAATAATAAATATATAAACAGTAAATCTATTTGGAAATGAATTAAAAATGAACAGAGATTTGATTTCACTTGTGGGAAGAGAACAATTAAGCTCCCAGTTTGGCAATTTTAACATATAAAACAAAGAATCAGCCAAATGTAAGATGATACTACCCTTAAAACTTATTTTTATTCTCACTATCATGATACATCCAATGACATTCTAAACCTTTACGGTTACTATATCAATTTGTTTTCAACATCTATTATTTTGATTAAGAAAAAAAATTTCTTTTCATTTTAGGATTTGGGATTGTACGTGGAGATGGCTGTTGATACAGCCCACTGACCTCATTCCTTCAAACCACTCCAGCTTTACTTGCATTGTGTGCAGTGTATTCAGTTCTACACACTTTAATCACACATAGAGATTCATGTGTTCACCCTCTGCCACGACACAGAACAGTTCTGTCTCAAGGATTTTGAGGGCAACCCTTCAGAGCCACCTCTATTCCACAAGTCCCTTTCCTAAATCTGGCCAATCTGTTCTCACCTCTGTAATTTCCTCATTTCAAGAATGTTATATGAATACAGTCAATGCAACCTTCTGAGATTGCTTCCCCCTACTCAGCGTAACTCCCCCAAGATCCTTCCAAATTGCTGTATTTATCAACAATTTGCTCCTTTTCATTGCTGAGGAGTGTCCCATGTTGTTTCATATCACACAAAAAAGTAACCGTTCCTTTTTAATTTTTTAGGGGCAAAGGTGGGTGTACTGCGCAGCTTTCCAGATCTTAGTTCCTTAACCAGGAACTGAATCTGTGCCATGAAAGTGCCTAGAGTCTTAACTAACCACTGGACCACCAGGGAATTCCCCCAAATATGACTTTTATGTAGTCAAATTTTTTAAGTCTTTTCTTTTGTGGCTTTTAGTGTTTGGGGCCATAGTTGAAAAGACCTTAACAAGTCCAAATTACAAAGAAATTATCTCATTTTTTTTTAACATTTTTCTGGTTTCTGTTTATATATATTTACATCTTCATTTCAATTGGAATCCAACCTTGTGTAGGATGTGAGAAATGGATGCAGTTTTTTTTTTTCTGATCACTACCAACTACCCCAATACCATTTATTAATAGAATAGTGAGTCTTCAGCATTTTTTTTTAAATAAAAGAATCCCTTACACATCTGATGAAGAGCTCCCTTCCAAGGAAAAAATATACACACGTGGCAGCAGGGTGGGGGGGGTGTTCACACAGGGGACCCAAACGAAAAACACAAAGAAAATTTGTTACCATTTTACAGAAGCAGGCATATATAAGTCAGTGGCATTGAGAGCTAGAGGACAAGAGGAGAGATGAGGGTGGGAGGCTGAGCTGGACTGGCCAGGCTGCCTGCCGCACCTGGATGTGCTTTACGAGACCCCAGTACTTGGAACCTAGCCCATTCTTAGCACTTATATGAACAGTGCCAGAGGCATAATCAATTCTTCTTTTATTGCTGACCACTATCTTCATCCCCAAAGAGAGTAAAAAAGAATATGGAATCGGGTCTGCGATCTGTGTACAGAACTTCCTGATATGTTCCTTTGTGAATTTTTTTAGTATTAAAGGCTCCAAGAAGGCAGGATGACCATCACCACACAAGCAGCGCGACAGCGGCAGTGGTGGGCTAGTGGGCTGAGCCCGAGCCAGGGCCAGGAGTGCTGGGTCCTGTTGCGAGCACTCCACTTCCATTTAACCCCAGAAAACCTGGTGAGCAATCTTGACCTATTTCTTTATTGCCAGTACGGGGGGGTTTGGTGATCTCTTTTTAGCTCTACAATCTTCTGAGCTGGGAAAAGGGCATTACTAATCCAGACAGATTCTGCTTAAGGAAGAATGAACTTACTAAGACAGTCATTAGGGACGTGAGAAAACTAATACCAGGTTTCTTCCAGGATTTAGGAACAATTCTCTTTATTTAAATTCAGAGCAACACGTAGGCATTTCGCTAATTGCTCTGTACCTAGTACACAGAAAAACCCCTCCTTGCTAGCAACGAATATGAACACAAAAGACTGAGACCCAGATCAACACTTGATTTACAAATGCCATCTGCAAAATTCTGGCATCAGACAGGCTCTGAGCTCTCAGTTTCAGCCTGGAAAACAGCAGACGTGCAGACAGCTTACTGACAGCATCAGTAAGCAGTACAATGTGCTGCTTCAGCCTAAACCACACAGAGGCACTGGCAGCAGGAAGAGAAATGGAAACCAAGCAAACAGTCATCACTTTCGGCACAAAGCCAAAGCTGTAGACACCTGGAATACTCTGTACAGTTCTAAGTGCCAGCTCTCAAGGTGGAAGAACACAGGAGGACAAAGCCCAGGGAAGGGAAGTGAACTGAACAAAGAAATGAACGAGGATTCCATGTGAGGATGTATTTTTAAAAGTCAGGACTAGGCCAACATAAATTTGTGCACTGGAATTAAAGGAATTAACACGTGAATAAATGCACATCTGCTAGAGTCTCTGGATTCCAACAAACGGGACTGCCTTGAAGGCAGAATAATTGGCACGTGTGGTAAGCATCCTTTTGGGTCCTAAGTCTCACGAAAGATTGACTCTATGGTGAAAATGTAAGAGTGAGGGTGTTTAGACACGTGGACAGTTAAGAGTGTGGTCGAGAATGACATGAGTCAAAAATTTAAACCAATTAAGGCAAAACTGGTGTACTATACATTTTCCAGGGCTGTGCTGTCCATGGTGGTAGCCACTGGCCACATGTGGCTTTATAAATTTAACTTCGACAAAACTGAAAATCACTTTCTCCATTCAAGTGCTTGATAAATTCCCATGTGGCTCAGGTTTCTACCCAGCCAGGCCTTGTCAACCTAAGACTAAGTGTACCAAGGAGTGTACCAAGTTGAGTGTACCTTGGTACATTGAGTGTACGAAGGACTGCTTTGCAAGAAATGCTAAGAAGGGCAATCAAGCAACCTTAACCCCAGGAGGCCATAAGCAAAAGGATGCTTGGCAATGTCAGGAGGCCTCTTGGTTAACGGGAGGCCTGGAACACGCTGGAACAATCTCAAACTTACGCACCGTGGTCACTGTAACGCCTCTGCTTCTGGCTTGAAGAGACGCTTCTCTGCACTTTGTGGTGAGGAGACTGGCCAGTACTGTTGTTGAGGTCACTGCTTGGCCTAACCTTAGCAAGTGAAAGATTGCTGCTAGAACTGGAATCACTAGCATCCAGCTAAGAGAAAATGAGAAAAACAGAGCAAACCACAACACGAGCCCAAATGGTTTATTATGAAACTAAACTTCTCATAACACACAAACCTCTTACAAATTGTTCATTTAGAGAGAAAAACCACAGTGTACAAAAGAGACACCCTAAACTCAGGCAATAGCATTTTTCTGACTACTGGAAAAATTCACACAAGGATAGATATTTATGTCCTTCTAGGCTTTTTCAAAAAACTAAAAATGCTCTATTTCATCTGATACTTTACACCATTTTAAAAGTATCACTGACTACATAGGTTAACTTAACAAAAGCCAAGTTAATTAAAGTTTATTCTCTTAAAGCTAAAATAGTAGCTCATAATAGTCATAGGAGGTAAATTTGAAGGTAATTTGAAGTCATTTGAAGGTAAATTTAAAAATATCATCAATGTTATACACACTAAAAAAACCCAAAACTAATTATTACATGAGCTAATAATTCACAAAAAGGATATTATACATTTTTATCTGGTTATACTTACCTCTGAAGATTTTCTCCCCAACAATAAATATGTAGCTGTGATTTCATCATATTTCATCTTACTAAGAGATTCTTGAATTTCTTCTTGTGTATATCCCATTCCCACCATAATATCTAAAAGAAGGGCATAATACAGTTTATGGGTTTCCTTTGGTTAAGAAATCATTACATTACAGGGTAAACTAATTTCCTTCATTTGACTGAAAAGATCACACATTGTTCTAACATAAATGGGCAGTTGGCTTATTTCTGAGTTACTGAGTACTATTACAGGGCCTGCAGATAACTTCCTAAATATGACAAAACATATTAGCTGCTTCATGCAACCTACATTTATCCCAGTTATAATCCCTGTTTTGGTGGGTTGTGTCCCACTCTTGTGATCCCATGGACTGTAGCCCACCAGGCTCCTCTGTCCACGGGATATTCCAGGCAGGAACAGTGGAGCAATTTGCCATTTCCTTCTCCAGGGGATCTTCCCGACCCAGGGATTGAACCTGGGTCTCCTGCATTGCACGCAGACTGTTTACTGACTGAGCTACCAGGGAAGCCCATCCCTGTCTTAGGTGTACACATATAAGTGAAGGGAAAAGTATGTTACTTGCACACACACCAGCATGCAGGCACAGAGTAATTACCTATTCTTTTCTGGTCTGAGATGTCCAGTTCTGGTTCAACGAACGGTTTCAGCTCATCATCCTCATGCCCTGCGTTGATCCACCTGTCCTTCATGATTTGCTGAAAGGTGAACTGGGTCGTTAGCAGTATAAATGAAGCATTCTGATAATCACAATATTTAGGGAAATTTATTCTCAACATTTCATCAATTATGGTTCAAACGATAACTTTTTTAAAATGTCTCAATCTTGTTTAAAAAAAAAAAAAAAAAACCCAGGATAGTATTCAATATGGCATACAAACTAAGCAAAATTCTAAAAATACGTTTAAAGACTCTCCACTGTTGTTCTTTATTCCACTTATGTGATTACCTCTAGAGTGCCTCGTTTTATTGGATTTAGCACCAGGAAACGTTTGAGAAGGTTTTCACAGTCTGTGGACATGTAGAAAGGGATTCTGTATTTCCCTCTTAATACTCGCTCTCTCAGTTCCTTTGGGGAGGTAGAGAGGAAAGAAAACTACTAAGTCAACTTTTAGGTTAAAAAAGAACCCAACTCTGACACGTTAACTCTTATCATTTGACAAAATCCTTTAAGCTTTTTGAAGAACTAGGATGAAACTGCTTCATATACCTTTAGGTTCTGCCCATCAAAGGGGAGCGACCCGCTGACTAGAGTGTAAAGAATGACGCCGAGGCTCCACACGTCCACTTCCGGCCCATCGTATTTCTTGCCCTGGAAGAGCTCTGGGGCCGCATACGGAGGACTGCCACAAAACGTATCCAGTTTACTGCCAACAGTAAATTCATTGCTAAAACCAAAGTCAGCTATTTTAATGTTCATATCAGCATCTAACAATAGATTTTCAGCCTAGAGGGAAAACATCAAGACAAAAATGAAATTTAACAAAAAAATATAGTGAACTGTGAGAGAATTAGGCATTTCATAAAACCTTTCTGTAATGATATAAACTTAATATATCCTAATGAATAAGAAAACATTCTTTCTAGAGAGAAAAAAAAAGATAATTCAGAATACCTAATGTTCTAGCATTAACCACCAACAAGAGGTGCACGGTACAGTGGTCCCTCGGTCTTCTGAGGGCACTGGCTCGGGCACCGTGGACACCATCCTCCACCATCATATAAAACGGTCCAGCCAGCCAGCCCTCCTAAGCCACAGATGCAGAACCTGGGGGTATGGGGGCCCAACTGTATAGATCAATTCCAGCACCAATTTAAACAGCAAATGTTCATGACAAAACAATATTGGAAGAGCTTATTCAGCTAAGAATAAGGGGCTTTTAAAAAACAGATCCTTCTAAGTATCCTTTTAAATGGACAGTCACATTTTACAAACACTGCTAAATAAGGTGTATAATGGCTATTACTGAGAACAGGGGCATCCTAAACTTCATTTAAGACAGAGATCACAGTCATGCCTGCTTGTCTTAAGAGACATTTAGGCAATTATACACCAGGTGTTATATTAGTGTCTGGATGCACAGACAGATAGGGTCCTGCCCTCAGAAAGCTCACAGTTTACAAAGGGAGGGGAGGAAAAACCTGCAGCTATACTCCAGGCCCCCAGTGCTGTGACCGAGAAGAGGGGAGTGGTGGGCCCGGCACTGAGAGGTGCGGTCTGGCTTCCTAACCAGATGGACTGAACCACTGCGAGGATTAGGTGATGGCAGTGGATGTGTCAACGTGAGGGATTTCAAGCACAGTAACGGTCTGAAAACCCAGAGGGTGAGACAGAACATGGTTTGCTCAAGAAACCGAAAGGCAGAGTACGGTAGAGAGGGCTGCGGACACGGCTATGGCTGAATTACAAATGGCTAAGCGACTTGAATTTGGCAGTAAGGAGTTCATGATCTGAGCCACAGTCAGCCCCTGGTATTATTTTTGTTGACTGTATAGAGCTTCTCCATCTTTGGCTGCAAAGAATATAATCAATTTGATTTCGGTGTTGACCATCTGGTGATGTCCATGTGTAGAGTCTTCTCTTGTGTTGTTGGAAGAGGGTGTTTGCTATGACCAGTGC
>NW_011494874.1:567880-568083 GCF_000754665.1 Bison bison bison
AAACTCTATTAATCTTTGCCCTGCTTCATTCTGTATTCCAAGGCCAAATTTGCCTTTTACTCCAGGTGTTTCTTGACTTCCTACTTTTGCATTCCAGTTCCCTCTAATGATGGCATCTGGTCCCATCACTTCATGGGAAATAGATGGGGAAACAGTGGAAACAGTGTCAGACTTTATTTTTTGGGGCTCCAAAATCACTACAG
>NW_011494874.1:568183-572709 GCF_000754665.1 Bison bison bison
CATGAAATTAAAAGACGCTTACTCCTTGGAAGCAAAGCTATGACCAACCTAGATAGCATGTTGAAAAGCAGAGACATTACTTTGCCAACAAAGGTCCGTCTAGTCAAGGCTATGGTTTTTCCAGTGGTCATGTATGGATGTGACAGTTGGACTGTGAAGAAAGCTGAGCACCAAAGAATTGATGCTTTTGAACTGTGGTGTTGGAGAAGACTTTTGAGAGTCCCTTGGACTGCAAGGAGATCCAACCAGTCCATTCTGAAGGAGATCAGCCCTGGGATTTCTTTGGAAGGAATGATGCTAAAGCTGAAACTCCAGTACTTTGGCCACCTCATGCGAAGGTGGCCGGCCCCCAATCCCCCCCAGCATCACAGTCTTTTCCAATGAGTCAACAGGAGAAGGGGACGACAGAGGATGAGATGGCTGGATGGCATCACTGACTTGATGGACCTGAGTCTGAGTGAACTCTGGGAGTTGGTGATGGACAGGAGGCCTGGCATGCCGCGATTCATGGGGTTGCAACGAGTTGGACACGACTATGTGACTGAACTGAACTGAAGCGACTTATATTCAGGAAGTTTAGCTTTTTATCCTAAGGGCAATGGGAAGCCACTGAGAAGTCATTCAAGCAGGGAAATGACAAGTTTTATTTGTGTGTGTGGTTTTTTAAAAAAACATTTATTTACTTATTTGGCTGTGCTGGGTCTTAGTTGTAGCATGTGGGATCTAGTTCCCTGACCAGGGATCAAACCTGGGCACCGAATGCAGGAGGCCCAGAGTCTTAGCCAGTGGACCTCCAGGGAAGTCCCACAACAATCTTATTTGTGTTTTTAAAGGACCATTCTGGTTGCAGTGTAGGAAAGAGGCAAAATTGGAAGCAGGGAGGACCAGGCAGGAGGCTAGTGCAGTGATCCGGCCCTGGACACAAGGGGACTAGAACTGGACAGTGCAAGTGGGGACGGAGAAAATCACACTGGGGACGGAGAAAATCACACTCAGGAACATGCAGGGAGCAGCAGCAGGGACCTGAGGACCGAGGTGGCGTCAGAGCAAAGGAGACAGAGGCACCTGGGGTGCATCAGTCGCCACAATGAGAAATACAAATTTAAGTTTAGCAAGGGAGAGTTTAGGTATCTAACGTGCTAAATCAAGCTGCCTGGGGGTTGCTGAGGAGCTGTCCTTCTGTCAGCTGGACACTGAGTCCTGGAAGAGAGCTCTGGGTGCAGGAACAGATCTGGGGGTTAGCAAACCAGAGGTGATGGAGTGAATGTGAATGCAGCAAGGGTGGGTGAACAGAGGAACAAGCGAATCAGTAAACAACAGTTATGTGAGGAGAGAGAAGAAGTGATCACCAAGTTAACAAAGAATCTAGACAATGTTTAGAGAAAAATGGCTGTGAAGGTGAAGAGAATAAAAGGGTATATTGGGAAGAAGAACTGGGGTGGGAGGTTCTTAGGTAGAAGAGGGTGTGGATGTAAGCATGTTTTACACATGCTGCTATTGAGGCGCCAGCAGAGACAGGAGGTGAAGAAGGAGGGGTGGGAGGAGACAGCAAAGCAGCCTGGGAGGGAGGGACACAGATCCTGAACACCAGAGGGGTCAGCAGCAGTGCTGTGCTGTCCTGTGACAAGAGGAAAACTCTGAAAGGTCAAGGGTGGATGCAGGTGCAGCTAAGCTGAGGGCGTGCTGGGAAACAGGGAGTTTCTGCCTGCTGTTTCTATTTTCTCTGTGCAGTAGGAAACCTGAGCCTATGCCAGGAATGTGGGCAAAGGCGGAGAACCGTGCAGTCGGTCTCAAATAGCCGCTGCTGTTAATAGGAGAGAATGCTGACTAGGGAGACAGAAAAGGGTGAGGGCAGCACTCAGCATGCTGTCCAGGGGAAAGCGTGCATTTCTGGGAGTGCTCAGCTGTTGGGTGGTGGGTGATTTTTCTCCAGAGACCAACAATAAGCTGCTTTAACTAAAATGGAAACTAAACCTTAGGATTCCTTCTAAATTTACTAACACAATCTAATGTATCCCTCATTTGTGTCGTGAGCAGCAGGAGCTGAACACACACAAGGAAAGCGTACACGAGTAAGGGCACGTGGCTCACCTTGAGGTCTCTGTGAACGATGCGCTTCTGGTGGCAGTACTGCACTGCAGACACAATCTGGACAGGAGAGAGGCAAGGCCATTAACCGTCACCGACGCAGACTCACGGTCAAGACAGAAAAACGCCTCTAATGTCCACATACGCAAAGCACTCAGTGGGCACTTCAACGGCTGTGTAGATCTCTACAGATAATTTTCTTATGCTTTATACCTTTCAATTTGGAGAGACTGAGGGGTAAGTGCAAGAAGAGCTAGGTGAGGCTGTTCTCTCCAGTTTTAACTATAAAGTCTCTTCTCAGGCCCTGTCCCTCAACATTCCAGTTATTTCTAAGTGTGGTGCTGGGGCCCAGCAAACCACTGGGACCCAGAGCCCAGAATCAGAAGGCTCTCCACGCCCACGCTATCAGCTCACAGCCCAGCCGGCAGCGGCAGACCCTCCGCACCAGGTGTGTCATCAGGCTGCCTCTCTTCTGCCATCCGCTCCTGACAACACTCTCCTCCTTTTGGCTAATGTAGGTTCAAGGGCAGCAAAAATGACTTCACCTCTCTAATGACCAGTGTCCTCTTTCTTAAAATGGAAGAATGAATGTTGTAATGCATGTGAACTACAAACTATTAAAACTATTATGTGCTTTATCAATAAGAATCTCTTCTACACTTAGCAAATGATATCCTTTTATTTAGCCAACTTTTGATTACTCCTGGGATTAGCACTGTTATTATTCCTATTATTTTCAGCTGCACAGCGCAGCTTGCAGGATCTTCGTTTCCCAACCCTAGGGATTGAACCTGGGTCCTCAGCTGTGACAGTGCCAAGTCCTAAACACTGGACCGCCAGGGAATTCCCTGATTGGCACTGTTAAATAACTGCTCTAGAAATTTAACAGTTACTACCAACTTTCAAGACTCTTATCCTAAAACTTTATAAGCTTTATTAAAGTTTTATATGATTATAAAAATTTTAGGAAATACAGAAAGTACATACAAGAATATGCTTTTATAACCATCAAAGGCAAAATGAAAGGAAAATGATATGAAAAGGCAAAATGATAGGATACTGAAAGAGGAACTCCCCAGGTCGGTAGGTACCCAATATGCTATTGGAGATCAATGGACAAATAACTCCAGAAAGAATGAAGGAAGGGAGCCAAAGCAAAAACAATACCCAGTTGTGGATGTGACTGGTGATAAAAGGAAGGTCTGATGCTGTAAAGAGCAATATTGTATAGGAACCTGGAATGTCAGGTCCATGAATCAAGGCAAATTGGAAGTGGTCAAACAGGAGATGACAAGAGTGAACGTCAACGTTCTAGGAATCAGCGAACTAAAACGGACTGGAATGGGTGAATTTAACTCAGAAGACCATTATATCTATTACTGCGGGCAGGAATCCCTTAGAAGAAATGGAGTAGCCATCATGGTCAACAAAAGAGTCCAAAATGCAGTACTTGGATGCAATCTCAAAAACAACAGAATGATCTCTGTTCGTTTCCAAGGAAAACCATTCAATATCACAGTAATCCAAGTCTATGCCCCAACTAGTAATGCTGAAGAAGCTGAAGTTGAACAGTTCTATGAAGACCTACAAGACCTTTTAGAACTAACACCCAAAAAAGATGTCCTTTTCATTATAGGGAACTGGAATGCAAAAGTAGGAAGTCAAGAAACACCTGGAGTAACAGGCAAATTTGACCTTGGAATACGGAATGAGGCAGGGCAAAGATTAATAGAGTTTTGCCAAGAGAACGCACTGGTCATAGAAAACACCCTCTTCCAACAACACAAGAGAAGACTCTACAAATGGACATCACCAGGTGGTAAACACCAAAATCAGATTGATTATATTCTTTGCAGCCAAAGATGGAGAAGCTCTATACAGTCAACAAAAACAAGACCAGGAGTTGACTGTGGCTCAGATCATGAACTCCTTATTACCAAATTCAGACTTAAATTGAAGAAAGTAGGGAAAACCACTAGACAATCAGGTATGACCTAAATCAAATCCCTTATGATTATACAGTGGAAGTGAGAAATAGATTTAAGGGACTAGATCTGATAGAGTGCCTGATGAACTATGGACTGAGGTTTGTGACACTGTACAGGACAGGGATCAAGACCATCCCCATGGAAAAGAAATGCAAAACAGCAAAACGGCTGTCTGGGGAGGCCTTATAAATAGCTGTGAAAAGACGAGAAGTGAAAAGCAAAGGAGAAAAGGAAAGATAGAAGCATCTGAATGCAGAGTTCCAAAGAACAGCAAGAAGAGATAAGAAAGCCTTCCTCAGCAATCAATGCAAAGAAATAGAGGAAAACAACAGAATGGGAAAGACTAGGGATCTCTTCAAGAAAATCAGAGACACCAAGGGAACATTTCATGCAAAGATGGGCTCGATAAAGGACAGAAATGGTATGGACCTAACAGAAGCAGAAGATATT
>NW_011494874.1:572995-593167 GCF_000754665.1 Bison bison bison
AGACAGCATTTCATGCAAAGATGGGCTCGATAAAGGACAGAAATGGTATGGACCTAACAGAAGCAGAAGATATTAAGAAGAGGTGGCAAGAATACACAGAAGAACTGAACAAAAAAGATCTTCACGACCAAGATAATCATGATGGTATGATCACTGACCAAGAGCCAGACATCCTGGAATGTGAAGTCAAGTGGGCCTTAGAAAGCATCATTACGAACAAAGCTAGTTGAGGGGATGGAATTCCAGTTGAGCTATTTCAAATCCTGAAAGATGATGCTGTGAAAGTGCTGCACTCAATATGCCAGCAAATTTGGAAAACTCAGCAGTGGCCACAGGACTGGAAAAGGTCAGTTTTCATTCCAATCCCAAAGAAAGGCAATGCCAAAGAATGCTCAAACGACTGCACAATTGCACTCATCTCACATGCTAGTAAAGCAATGCTCAAAATTCTCCAAGCCAGGCTTCAGCAATACGTGAACCGTGAACTTCCAGATGTTCAAGCTGGTTTTAGAAAAGGCAGAGGAACCAGACATCAAATTGCCAACATCTGCTGGATCATGGAAAAAGCAAGGGAGTTCCAGAAAAAACATCTATTTCTGCTTTATTGACTGTGCCAAAGCCTTTGACTGTGTGGATCACAATAAACTGTGGAAAATTCTGAAAGAGATGGGAATACCAGACCACCTGACCTGCCTCTTGAGAAACCTATATGCAGGCCAGGAAGCAACAGTTAGAACTGGACATGGAACAACAGACTGGTTCCAAATAGGAAAAGGAGTATGTCAAGGCTGTATACTGTCACCCTGCTTATTTAACTTATATGCAGAGTACATCATGAGAAACGCTGGGCTGGAAGACGCACAAGCTGGAATCAAGATTGCCGGGAGAAATATCAATAACTTCAGATATGCAGATGACACCACCCTTATGGCAGAAAGTGAAGAGGAACTAAAAAGCCTCTTGATGAGAGTGAAAGAGGAGATTGAAAATGTTGGCTTAAAGCTCAACATTCAGAAAACGAAGATCATGGCATCCGGTCCCATCACTTCATGGGAAATAGATGGGGAAACGGTGGAAACAGTGTCAGACTTTATTTTTGGGGGCTCGAAAATCACTGCAGATGGTGACTGTAGCCATGAAATTAAAAGACGCTTACTCCTTGGAAGGAAAGTTACGGCCAACCTAGATAGCATATTCAAAAGCAGAGACATTACTTTGCCAACAAAGGTCCATCTAATCAAGGCTATGGTTTTTCCAGTGGTCATGTATGGATGTGACAGTTGGACTGTGAAGAAAGCTGAGCACCAAAGAATTGATGCTTTTGAACTGTGGTGTTGGAGAAGACTCTTGAGAGTCCCTTGGACTGCAAGGAGATCCAACCAGTCCATTCTGAAGGAGATCAGCCCTGGGTGTTCTTTGGAAGGAATGATGCTAAAGCTGAAACTCCAGTACTTTGGCCACCTCATGCGAAGAGCTGACTCACTGGAAAAGACTCTGATGCTGGGAGGGATAGGGGGCAGGAGGAGAAGGGGACGACAGAGGATGAGATGGCTGGATGGCATCACCGACTCGATGGATATGAGTCTGAGTGAACTCCGAGTGTTGGTGATGGACAGGGAGGCCTGGCGTGGTGCAATTCTTGGGGTCGCAAAGAGTGTAACACGACTGAGCGACTGAACTGAGCTGAACTGAACCATCAGAGATGACATTTCCTGTTATTTTGGTGTATTTGCTTCAAGTCTTTACTTTGGTATTATGTACGTGTACTTAAATATATATGATTATATACATACAAAAGTGGGGCCATAATGAAAATACTTCTTGTTTCTCCAAATCATCAACTTTCAGTTGTAAGCAACATGCACCTAACTATACTGGACACAAAAACTCAGAGAGGGCTGATCTCCTGGTTGATATTGGTTCAAAATAAGCAGCAAGGATACGCTGGGCTGGGTTTGGGAAGGATGCCAGAGTCAAGGCTTCACTAAGCAGCTTCCTACTTTATAAAGTGAATACGAAGATTAGACCCACTCACAGTCACCTGCTGCTGCTAAGTCGCTTCAGTCGTGTCCGACTCTGTGCAACCCCACAGACGGCAGCCCACTAGGCTCCTCTGTCCCTTGGATTCTCCAGGCAAGAATACTGGAGTGGGTTGCCATTTCCTTCTCCGATGCATGAAAGTGAAAACTGAAAGTGAAGTCGCTCAGTCGTGCCCAACTCTTAGCGACCCGATGGACTGCAGCCTACCAGGCTTCTCCGTTCATGGGATTTTCCAGGCAAGAGTACTGGAGTGCGGTGCCATTGCCTTCTCCCACAGTCATCTAGAGGCCCACAAATCCTGTGGCCAAGACACCAGCTCTAGAGCATCTGTTAGCAACGACGCTGCTCCATTCTGGCAGCATGAGAACTGGGAAAGTGAAATAGATTTGTTTCCCCAAAGGAACAGGTTTATTGCCGAGGACACAATTTTATCTTACTTCTTCTGCCTGATCCAATTTTCCCTGTCTCTTCGCCCCCGCCCCCCTGCCCCCATAGTCAGATTTCTCTCATAGGTTATTTTCAAATTCTACTTTTGAACCAGATGTGACACTTTCGTACCATTTCTCAAAGAGAATTTCTCTTCTTTTACCTCCAAACAGTGCAAATGCCACAACAACTTGGAAGTACTCAACTTTAAATGATTGCTTTTTCACATTCTGCTTTTAATGTAAAAGTAGTTATTTCTATGGAAGGCTGAGAACCTAGGTTGAGTCTCAGGTTAAAATAAGAACGCAAGCCTAATTCACTTCTAGTCACACATGAAAAAGTAGACGTAGCAACACAAGCAACCCATCAAGGAAGAGCGAGGAAAGAAGATGGAGCCAGGAATCTATTCTTCTTTGGAAAGAAAAAACTAAAGCAGCATAAACAGTGATTAGGATGAGAGTGGTGAAGGAGGTGGGAAGAGGAAAGACCATCTGCTGATGAATATGGAAAGAAGGGCTTATTTCTGGCAGAAAACAGATGAAGCACAGTGTACTCTGTGTGTGTGGCATACCTTTGTCTTCGCTGTAAACAGGAAAACTTTCTATTTAGTCAAAGTAATGAGGACTTAAGTTTTTGGATCCTCCAATAAAACAACAACAAAACCTTTTGGAAAGCATGGCAATTAGAAACAGAAAAGTGGAGGTACCAATATCATGCCTGACCTTTCCAGGTTTACACAAGCGGACTTAAGGAAACACGGTGGCAAGGAGAAAAGCCGACATTAATTATAAGCACTGTAAATCAAGGCATTAACTGTGAAAGCACATAAACTATCTTTCCTAGACCAACTAATAGATTCCTCAACTACATACTTCAGAATCTGTGCTGGAAATTTTTAAGATAAAAAGCTGTGTGACAGGACTTCCCTGGCACAGTGGGTGGGAATCTGCCTGCCAATATAGAAGACACAGGTTCGATCACTGGTCTGGGAAAATCCCATATGCTGTGGAGCAATTAAGCTCCTGAGCCACAACTACTGAGCTGGCAAGCCTGCAGCCCGTGCTCTGCAATAACAGAAGCCCGAGCACCACGAGGAAGAGTAGCCCCCATTCACCACAACTAGAGAAAGAAAGCCCGAGCTAAGCAATGAAGACCCAGCATGGTCAAAAAATACAAATAAAAAGTGATAAATGTCCAAGTCCCTTTGACAAGTCAGATCCTACCTAGAAAATGGGTGAAGAAAGAAGAGAGGAGCCAGAGATCGGAGCACCACACTGCTTCCCTGGAGAAGGTCCAGACTCACATCTGATACGAGGGCTGGCAGGAGCCCTTCCCTCACAGTCAATAAATCACACTCACATAAACACTTGCAAGTCACACTCATCTGAGTGGGAAGGAATTCCAGTTTTATGAGGCAAAAAAAAATCTTGATTTTCAGGTGGCCAATTTATAAAAATTAAGAGTACAGATACGGAAAGGGCCAAACAGACTTGTTTTGTAACAAAAGAGAAATTTGAGCTTCCTTCCATAGACCACAGAATAAAGTGGTATCAAAACTGGAAAGGACTTCAGAATTAATCAAAGAGAACTTCCTCTTTTTAGAGCTAGAAAAACTGAGGATCAGAAAAGTTAAATGATGGTTAAAGTCTGATATGTAACAGGTTTTAATTCAAAGTACCATTAGGATGTCTTAAGATTTTAAAAGTAAATTTAAGCAACAGCAAAAGTTAATAAGACACTTATTTATAAGTCCTTATCTGTAAACACTAGACTAAGCAGATCAAAATCTTGAAAATCAGTTAAACCTGCCTTTATAAATATTGTGAAACCCTTAAAGACTCCTACCTATACTTCCACCTTAACAACCTTACATGTGAATAAAACAAAAATGTTAAGTTTCTAAAAGAAATGAGGCTATACTGCCATTTACATACAGAACTTCAAACTATGGGAGGATAGTTAGATAATAAAGTACCTGCCCTTCCTTTTACCTGAATCTGAGGTGGGCAAATTATGGCCTGTAGGCTGAATATGGCCCACCACTCGTTTCTGCCAAGAAAGTATTGTTGGGAACACAATCATATGAGTGTATTCATCCAGATATTGTCTAAGCTGCTTCTAAGCTACAATAGCAGAATTAAATAGTTGCAAAAGACTGTATGGCCTACAAAGCCTAAAATTTACTATCTGGCACTTTACAGAAAGATTTGCTGATGCCTACTCTAAGTAAGACCATACCATAACGATTAAGAATTTTAGTTTGGAATCACAGGTCCTGGCTCTGAATCAATGGAAGGTCTGCTATTTGCCAGCCATCAAATTTTGGGCAAATTATGTAATCTTCCTGTGCCTCAGCTTCCTTATCTTTAACAAATGAGCACAATGATCTTTTGGGCTTCCCTGCTGGCTCAGAGGTTAAAGCATCTGCCTGCAATGCGGGAGACCTGGGTTCAATCCCTGTGTTGGGAAGATCCGAAAGAAATGGCAACCCACTCCAGTATTCTTGCCAGGAGAATCCCATGGACTTGTAGAGAAGCCTAGTGGGCCACAGTCCATGGGGTTGCAAAAAGAGTCGGACATAACTGAGTGACTTCACTTACTTATGATGATCTTTACTGACAAAGCTGCTGCAAGATTTACATTAATGGAGGTAAAGGACTTAATCCAATACTCACGGGTAAGGATCAATCAATAGTTACCTTTATTAGAGACTTATATCACATTTATGCTCAAAACCTACGTATTAAAATGAGTCTCTTTAAGGCAATGGGCAGAGACAAAGCAAGAAGACAAGTCATTAATTCACAGGTTAAGTTCTGTTTGGTTTTGGCTTATGTAAGACAAAACCGATAATGAATTTTGAGATTATAACACTTTTGCTAAAAATTGGAAACAGTTTTAATTAATGCAATCACCAAGTGCTCAAAGACTCATTTTTTAAGGCTCAACTGTCAAACAACTAAGATTAAGAGTGGGACTATAATTCCAATTACAAAGCTAGAAACAGAACTCATAGCTGCCTCTAGCACAGTGCTTTAGGCATGAAAGCACTTAATAAATTAACATTTTGTTGCATTGAACTGAATGGCCAACCCCTGCTTCATCCAATGCACCTTATGACATTTATAGAGGCAAACACTTGTTTGCTTCAGGGTTTAAGCCAGATAATGTTATTTAATCAATAAACGAAACGTGCAATAATCCATACCTGTCTAAATTTAGCTCTTGCTTCTTTTTCCTTCATTCTTCCATGTGCAACCAAATAGTCAAACACTTCACCTATAATTGAGAAAAATAAAAGTAAGCAGAAGGCCTATTTCTGAGCATTAACTTTCCCATAAATTAAAAATGCTTCACTTTTAGCAATGCTGTAATTTTAATTTTTAAAATGCAGTTATGAAGATAAACAGAAATATGTGGAATTTGAACTAACCCAGCCTTAACTATAGGAGAAGTTTATTGATAAAATCTTTTAAGTTATAGAAAAGCCTTAACATTAAATTCTCATATATTTCAATTGTGACACTTTTACTTTAAAGGTTTTGTTTCCAGTATGCTTTAGTAAAAACTTGGCAATGAAAATTGAAAGTTAAAATGGAAATGTTATTTGTGTTCAAAGAAGGTGTTTTCACTATAGGATTATGACAGAAAAGCATTTCCTATATTCATTCATGCAACAAATAATTACTGAGAGTATACTAACTGCTGAGAACTGTTCTTGGCTCTGGGGAAATACAGAAGTGAACAGAGCAAAGTCTTTCTCCTCACGGAGTTTACATTTCAGGAGGGGGTAGACAGATAATAAGCAAATAAATGAATATACAGTGTATCAGATGATAAAACGTACTGTGGAGAAAACTCAGGGGAAAGGAACAGGGTGTGTGCGCGTGTGCACGCGTAAGCACTGTGCCGACTGCTGTGAGGGAGTGCATACTGTAGTCAACCGTCAAATGAAGCATTTTGATACTTAAAAAGCTTAGTTTCAGAACTTAAGTATTTCTGAGGAAAACCTTATTCTGAACTGTACATTAGTATCTCTGACTTTTGAACTTTCGGCCCTAACTCTGAATAAATTTTAAAATAATAAATGGGCATAAATATTTTCAAGTTATTACTGATTGCATAATGATCTTTTGAAAGGAATTACATACTGTTAATTTACACTACGCAATACATTTAACTATGGTGAATTATAAAATTAAATGTCAGTATTTTCTCCAAGAATGCCATTCTATCTGCAGAATAAAAAAATATGTCAAAACAAGTGGTTAAAAAGTGAAAAAACAAAGATGTGTGCATACCACATGGAACAGTTTTGACTTAAAAAAAAATTATGGATTAAACCCAGTAGTTGTACAGTCACACAGATAATGTCAATGTAATTTTAAAATATTTTAGGATTCCAATGCGATATAAACCTGTTAAGAGATTTTGGAACCATAAAGTCATACTCACAATCACTGTTATAAACCAGGCATACAACCCAGACTCCCCCCGCTCCATTAAAAATGCATTAGCACTCAGGGTAAGCAACTAAATTAAAAATCTCTGCATGATATTATTTACTAGTAGAAAAAACAGCAAACAGTAGCTCTCCCCACCCATGTCAAGACAGTTCAGAAAGCCCTTGGTTCAGGTCCTGTCACTATAACCAGTGATGAAACCATGGGCACCAGACCAACTTTTCAGATGTTCATCTGTAAAAACTAGGCAGTTGCCCTGGATGACTTTCTGAGATTCTTTCCAATTCTAAAATTCTATGATTCTATAAAACTGAAGAATATGAGGCTAGGGAGGAGTAGGTAGCCAATTTAATGAAACTTTTGTTGTTCAAATTGGCAAACATATCAACAATAAACAGCTGCCTTGGAGACAGAAGGTGCTTTGTTGAGCTGATTAAAACAAATGGTCCAAGCCAATAAACCACCACTGATCAGTGCTGTTATCATGTTAAGCAATGGCACTGAGGACTCGAAGGAGGACGGTGCGGCCATGTCCACTGAGTAGTTCAGAGACATGCAACTTATAAGGTCACACTGCCAATGAGGGGCACTGGCTAGACTGACTCCATGTTTGTCCTTTCCAGAGCCGATCCTTTCGGGATGGACACTTCTCCAATACAGAGCAACTGCTATGACCCTGTGACCTAAAATAGATGAAACAGAAAGCCATGACTGACTGACCAATCGGGAGAGGCTATGTGGTATTGGAAGGCTCGGGCTCCAGGCCTGGTAACATGACCACAGGGGTATTTCCTAGCCTCCATCTCCTCACTCACTGCCTGGCCACATCATAGACCCATTGTTAAAGTCAGAGGAGATCAAGTAAGAGAAAAAAGCACTTGTGCACTGTAGAGGCTCCATAAAGGAGAAGATTACGAACTGTAAGAGGAGTAGAAAGCACGGGAACTCCATACAGATTCATGGTTCTACAATTCATGAACTGAATTCAACTCTTCCTACTACTCCTCAACTGTGAAAATCCCAACTAAAATCTCAAACCACACATTTAAAATACGAAGCACACAACTAATAATGAACTGCTTCTGCTGCTGCTGCTAAGTCACTTCAGTCGTGTCTGACTCTGTACGACCCTATGGACAGCAGCCCACCAGGCTCCTCTGTCCACAGGATTCTCTAGGCAAGAATACTGGCGTGGGTTGCCATTTCCTTCTCCAAATAATGAATCAGGAGTATGAAAAAGTGGTGTAGGGGGTGCGCTTGCTCTGCCCACAACAGATTTACAATCTTTTATTTAGTGGTCAACTCATCACAATGAGGCTGTGATTCAACTTTCTGTCTCCAGGTTTTACATTCTGGATCAAAGGGTTTGTTTAATAAAACCCTACTATAATCAAAACAATTAAATCTATACTGTGGAGTTAAACAGAACATGTCGCTAGTAGATTAAAATTTCATTAATTCAACTCAATTCTTATTTGCTTAGAGCCTGCTATGTGCCAGGCACTGTATTAGAGGCAGGGAAAACACAAGCAACAAAGCTTCTGCCTTTCACAATGAAAGTTCATGCGTGGTCCACAACCTACAAGCATAGCCTAGCCAAAACCTTAGAATAAGAATCTCTGTGAAAGAGAACAGCTATATACATTCATTTCATAAAAATGTCTACCTTTATATATCCTTATAGGCAAGTAATTACTAGTCTTTAATCTTTAAGGAAATCTAATCCTATACACTGTGACCACCATTTCTGGCCTTGGGAAACAAGGGGCACAACTGATGTAAAAATCTGATAAAGAAATCCATCCAACATGCAGTACACATTTATTTCAAACAGGCTAATGCATTGATGCTTTTGAAAATTCAAGTACTGGAATAAAAAAAATGTGCTATAAACAATGGAATATTACTCTGCTTTAATAGGGAAGGAAATTCTGACACATGCTACAACATGGATAAACCTGAAGGACACTGTGACGTAGGAAGTCACAAAAAAGACAAATACTGTACGATTCCAGTCATATGAGGTCCCTAGAGCAGTCAAAGTCATACAGACAGCAGAATGGTGGTTGCCAGGGGCTACAAGGAGGGAGGACGGGGAATTATTGTTTAATAGGGACAGAGTTTCATTTTGGGAAAATGAAAAAGTTCTGGAGATGGATGATGGTATTGGTTAACAATGTGAACGTACTTAATGCCATAGCACCGTACACCTGAAATGGTTAAAATGGTAAACTTTATGTTATACCATAAAAAAAATCCAACTATTTGCATATTATCGATTAATGATGATAACAATGAAACGCTTAACAGCAAACCACTGAACTGCTAGGAATCGGCTCTTCTGATTCTCGTCCTAGTGTATTATGATTCTGAAGGTTACATGAAACTCTATCTTTATCTACATGGGCAGTGCAGTTGCATATTCTTCTAAAAGGGAGGGACGAAAGAAAAACAATTTATAAATGCCTTACCTCCACTTGCATACTCCATGATTAGGTAGAGTGTTTTGTCAGTTTCAATGACTTCGAATAACTTCACTACGAGAGGAGAGAAGATACAGGAGAAAAAGAAACAAATGTCTGTATGTACATACCATATACATATAAACTAACTACAAAAAGTTAACTTTTTCCCTGTTAATACCTGGCCCTCTTAAAAAAAAATGATTTTAGGAAACCTTGTATTACAAAAGCAGAAAAGATTTTATAAAAACATGGAATTCCATACAAACGATCTCTGGGTTCTCAAACACTGTAACTTCAGGATGCATCAGCAGTTTCTCGGCTCTCATTTCATGCCCCTGTAGTATGTCTGTATCTAGCCTACTCCTGTATGTTCATGTCCATTCACCTGTCATTGTGGGTTTAAGGATACATAGAATTCCACTTGAGACTTTTGTTGCTTAAGAAATTTATCACAATTCTCAGAGAAAAAGATTCCTTTCTTTTTTAATGATGTATATTTTATTTTTGTTTGTCCGAGCCATGCAGCATGCAGAATCTTAGTTCCCTCACCAGGGATCTGACCAGGGATCCAGGGATCCAACCTGGGCCCTGTCAGCGAGTGTGCAGGGTCCTAACCACTGGACCACCAGGGAATTCCTAAGATTCCTTTGTTTCTATTCTAAAGCCAGAGACCAAAAAATAGAACAGGTTATACTGAAAAGAACTTTTTAATTATTTTCAATGGGTCAGTGTGACTGCTATAGCAGTCTCTTATTACAGATAAAACTAAAATTTCTATTACTGCTAATTCATAAAACCATAACAAATCAATCAGAAATATATAATTTTTAAATAAAACTGAAGTTGATTTCCAAAACTATCAAATCACTATGTCCTGTATCTATTTTGTTAATACATATGTTACAATTAAATTCAGCAAAAAGGAGAGCGGCGAGCGAGAATGCTAGTCTCTTCTATTGTGGGTTATTTTCTGATGCTTTAATACAGAGTATTAAATCAAATCAGTAGCTTGTACAGTATTTGATGTGTTTGTCAAACTGGTGAGTTAAAACTATCATATCATTTCTAAGATGGCATATGTTCAGGTTGTTAAGAAAAATTATTTAAATAAATGTAAGACATATGCTGGTAAGCCATCAACATATTAGTAAATTCTGTAATTCCAATGCAGGGGGAATCCCTGGCAGTGCAGTGGTCAGGACTCTGTGCTTTCACTGCAGGGGGCCTGGGTTTGATCCCTGGTTGGGAAACTCAGACCTGGCAAGCCAAAAATAAATTAAAAAATAAAATTCCAATGCAAATATTGGCTCTTCTAGGAAAACTACTTTAATCCAATGGGAACTTAAATTTTTAGAAATTTATATTTTCAAAGATATGTCATTTAGTGGTAAGTATAGAGAACTTCAATCAGGGTACAACTTAAGAAAAAACACAACAGGTTTCCGTGAGCGGGCTCTTGGCAGTGCATTTGCAGCAGGGAGTTGGAGTTTGAAGTCTAGCGCTGGTTGGCTGCCCTCACACAGCTGCAGTGCAATATGGAGGCCTCTCTGCGTTGCTATATATCCTGCCACACCCCTCGCTATTCTCCCCAGCCCTGTCACAGCCCATGATACGGATCATTTCACATCTTAACTAACATCACCGATAAGGGGATAACGGCTTGGTAGCATTTTCTTAATAGCACATGAACACAATAATGCCTTTTACATGATGGTGGCTCAGATTAGATGAAATAGGGTGTAAGTTTTTTCCATTCTGTGGTTCCATTTTATTTTTCTATTCTTGTGCTTCAAGAAGTCCTGATAAGATTTCCCTAACACCAAAGTTATCACACTCCCACTTCCTAGAACTGATTTTGATATTAAGCTGATACAACTGGTTCTCTTAGGAGCTATTTCACTCAAATATTTTTAGATTGTAGGACTTATTACTATATAAGAAAGCAGTTGTATTATTTTAAAAGATCTGCATTATGCATGGAATCAAAAATTTTCACTGAGGTGTGTACACAGGGTCAGCTTTCATGTTGTTCCTACAACTATGATGAGGGCAGGACCATGACCCACCCTAACCTTTAGACACACCTCACTGCATAAAGCACAGAGGACACAGAAAGCAGGTCTGTACAGTGTAAAACAATTCATACCAAAAAATTCTATTAGATAGCAAGTACCCTGTATCTGTTTTTTTTGGCCGTGCTGAGCAGCATGTAGGATCTTAGTTCTCTGACCTGGGATCAAACCTGTGCCCCCTGCACTGGAAGCACGGAGTCCTAACCACTGGACTGACAGGAAATTCCCTTTATTTTTTAAAATATGTTTCAATGCACCATTATTTTCTCAGGAATACAGCTAGAGCAAAAAACACCTTTGAAAACTTTAGCTTACTGTAATTCCCTCTATCTAAAATTTAGGTGCAATTATGACATTTTGATATATTAAAATTTAGAAAATTACAATCTGATTACAGATGTTTCTACTAAATTAAAGCTTTACATTTGAATGCTTAATACTGAATCTTTTAACCTATCTTTAGCAATTTCAAAAAGTTAACAGAAATGATCAACTACACACACACACACACACACACACACACACACACACACATATACATATATTCTAAAAGTGTACCTGGAATGGGAGAAGGGAAGAAATCTCCTGTCACTTCTGGAATATATGTTTAGCTTTATGAAAAACTTTCAAGAATGCATTTAGACCCAAAAGTATTTAAGAAAGCAGAAAGTACCTATGTTTGGATGATTTAAAATCTTCATTATTCTCACTTCTCTGAAGAGCTAAAAAACAAACACACACACAATCCCCCCAACACAGGTTATTAAACATTATATTCCACAGTGGCAATATCAATTAAATTGTTCTCTTAGATAACTGATTCATTGATAATGTTTAGTAGTCCACATCTAAGACATGGAAATCCAAAGTAATTATGACGTAATTTTGTTGTCTAATACTAAATGAGTCCATTTTAATGCTCCAATACTAATGCGTCAGTTTTATCGTATGAAAAAGCAGAGTTCCCAGAGGATGATATTTTGCTATTTTGAATTATATTTTGCTATCTTGAACACAGAAATCAGATTTAAGCAGAATAGTTTGTTATTAGACTTAGTCCAATTCAGTATCTATCGAGGAATTCTAATTCTGCAAATCAAAACTTGTACAGTCCCAATGAACTGCATCATGAGTGTAATGGATTGATAATTCCAAGTAATTCTATAAGGCTTTAAATAAAACCACTTCAAGCTGCCTAGCCATCACACAGAATAAAGCAGAATATTAAACTGTTGCTGTACAAACATGCTGTGAATTCAGAGCATCATGGTCTGGGCTAATATGATATCTCATAAAATAACAGAATTTTAGAGGTCATCTTAGACAACCCTCCTGCAAACCAGTGGAAACCAGAAAAAGAGGAAAGATCTTCCAAGGTTCTCCTATCTTTCTATGGGGAATGTGGTTAGAACTAGTCTCCTAGCACCCAGGGTATCACAGCCTGTAGGAGGCAAGGCTAGAAAGTGGTCTGGGAAACGAGGAGCAGCTGCCTATGGGATGAGGAAGTTGGGACTCTCCCTGCCCTTGTCTTTGTCCACCAGGTCTAATCTAGAAATGAATCAGCAACTAACAGGCATGGAGGCAGCTGAAAGGCAGGGAGGCACAGCATCTGACCTACAAACAGCTCAGAGCTTAGAAACATGGAATCCAGATGAACGGCCTTTCTGTCTACAATACCGGGCTTCCAGGTGGTGCGGTGGTGAGGAATCTGCCTGCCACACAGGAGACACAAGAGATGCAGGTTCGATCCCTGGGTTGGGAAGATTCCCCTGGATAAGGAAATGACAACCCACTGCAGTATGCTTGCCTGGGAAATCCCATGAACACAGGAGCCTGGCGGGCTATACAGTCCATAGGGTCGCAAAGAATCGGACATGACTGAAACGACTAAACCACGACCACCTATGATACTGGACCATCCACTAAAGGCTTGGGCTCCTTCTTCATTTCCTTCTGTTACGCAAACACAGGAACCTTGTTTTCCCAATTCATTACAGCTGGACTTGTACCTATAATTTGAACCTCCCAGTTATTTCTATGGCTGTTAAATTAGAAGAGTGACAAGTTGGCTGTCATACTAACTCAGCTCAGGACACTGTTTTAGAATGAAACCCTGAGCATGGCCATGGCAGACTGCTTACACTTTCAGCCTCAACTCCAGGCACTCTGATTTCTCCCAGAACATACTCTTTCTTTCCTTAAAATTTTTTCTCCTTTTCATCCTTCAAGTCTCAGGCAGATTCTCTGAAAACCTTACTTAAGTAGGTTTCCTTCGTTTTACATCATAGCACTTCTTTCCCAGAATGTCCTTCACGTTGTGATAATACATTGTGTTTATCAGTGCATTTTTGCCGCCTCATCTACAGGGAGTGTGTCTGCCTCCTGTCACCAGTGGAACCTCGAAACCCAGCCTGGCACACAACAGGAACTCATCTGTCTGATAAAAGCCTGCCAGAAAGTACTGGGTACCAAGAAGTGTGGTTTGAGCCAGTCTCCTTAGCATTCTAATGACCACACTGCTTTTAGATCCTGAGTAGCAGAATGCCTAAGACAGGGTTGTCACAGTTCTGCTGGCAAAAGGGGCCCAACAAAAACACCTTACATCCTACTAGCAGCACATCACCACAACATCAGAACCAAAGAGCAGGAGAAAGACAGAGTCCTGCAGGGACCCAAGGGACAGAGAGCTCACCTCTGCCTGCGGTGCTGGGCACCATGGAGGTAACTGGATTTATGCAGTTCCAAATGGGCTGGTGATGTGAGCAAGACAGGGAGGCGCAACCAATGAAGACTATTTCAAGAAGACCAGGTGCTCCACCTGCCAGAGCACGGGTTTCCAAGTGTGGACTTTACACCACCAGCATCAGAACATTAGGGTATCTGTGCAAACTGTAGGTTCCTGGGTTCTACCTATCACGAGATCTGAAATGAGCTTTGAGAATTTTACATTTCAACTAGCACCCCTGGTGTGGTGCTTTTAAAACAGGTCCACAAATACTTTGTCAATCCTCCTCTCAAAAGGTAGAACTTAATATTCCTCCCTTTCAGTGTGGACTGCACTTAGAGACTTGCTTCTCATGAAGCGAGGAAAGCAGAGCGATAGGGAGGGGACATCAGAGACTAAGCTGTAAAGGCACTGGGGCTCCTCCTTGCTCTCACAGATCACTGACATGCACGTCGTAAGGACAGTAAGTACTTCAGTGGACAGGCCCAGGTGGCAAGGAACTGAGGACTCACACCTGCGGCTGCTGAGGAACCGTGGGCCCTAGACAAGAGCCAGGTGAAAGGGCCTCCTAGAAGCGGATGCACCAGCCCCAGTCAAACCTGTGGGCGCCTGCAACTGTGGCTCTTCCCCAAAGTATCTTGAGAGCATCTGAGCCAGAACCATCCAACTAAGTTACCCTCAAACAGATGACTCAAAGAAACTGAATTACCACAGGTTCTAAGTTGCTAAGTTTTAGAGTAATTTTTAGAGACTAGTAGTAGGTAATACACTAGAGGAAACACAATGAAGTTTGAAAACCAAATCTGTGTGCAGGTCAAGAAGCAACAGATAAAACCGGACATGGAACAACAGACTGGTTCCAAATTGGGAAAAGAGTATATCAGGCTGTATTGTTGTTGCCCTGCTTACGTAACTTACATGCAGAGTACATCACACGAAATGCTGGGTTGGATGAAACACAAGCTGGAGTCAAGATTGCCAGGAAAAATATCAATAACCTCAGATACGTATATGATACGACCCTTATGGCTGAAAGTGAAGAGGAACTAAAAAGCCTCTTGATGAAGGTGAGAGAGAAGAGTGAAAAAACTAAGATCATGGCATCTGGTCCTATCACTTCAAGGCAAACAGATGGGGAAACAAAGCAAACAGTGACAGACTTTATCTTTTTGGGCTCCAAAAATCACTGCAGATGGTAACTGCAGCCATGAAATTAAAAGATGCTTGCTCCTTGGAAGAAAAGCCATGACCAACCTAGACAGCATATTAAAAAGCAGAGACATTACTTTGGCAACAAAGGTCCGTCTAGTCAAAGCTCTGGTTTTTCCTCTAGCCATGCTATAAAGAAAGCTGAGGGCCGAAGAATTGATGCTTTTGAACTGTGGTGTTGGAGAAGACTCGAGTGTCCTTTGGACTGCAAGGAGATCCAATTAGTGAGTCCTAAAGGAAATCAGTCCTGAATGTTCACTGGAAGGACTGATGCTGAAACTGAAGCTCTAGTACTTAGACACCTGATGTGAAGAACTGACTCATTGGAAAAGACTCTGATGCTGGGAGGGATTGGCGGCATGAGGAGAAGGGGACGACAGAGGATGAGATGGTTGGATGGCATCACCAACTCAATGGACATGGATTTGAGCAAGCTCCGGGTGTTGGTGATAGACAGGGAAGCCTGGTGTGCTGCCTTCCATGGGGTTGCAAAGAGTCGGACACGACTGACTGACTGAACTGGGTCACACACAGCAGAGGCCACACCAAGGGAAATGTTGTGAAAACACACAGGACAGGTGAGTGGGACCAGACAGAGGGATGAATAGTACAAGTTTCTTTCCATAGGCAAACAGAGTAGCTGAAGGTCTCCCAGCTGGACAGCGTCCAAAGTTACACAAATAACTTTATGTATTTACCTCGGTCAGAATTACATATCAGGCAGAAGCTAGAATCAACTCTATACCAACTTAATCGCAGGGGGTGGGGAGAGGAGGCATGAAGCCAGCAGCTGTCAAGTGTCACCTGTGTCTGAAGTTCAGCACCAGATGCTCCACGGCTATGATCCTACCTAACTGAATGTTCACAGCTCTGTCAGGTGACTATGATCATCTCCAGTGCACAGGAAAGGAGGACTGAGAAAGTTAAGAAACCAGCCCAAGTTTGCCCAGCTAACCCATGCCAGAGCTCAGAGTCTGAGTTGTCTGACTCCAAAGTCCTAACTCATCTCATGATTCCAAACAGCCACCTTTGAAATGTACAAGTAAAGCAATGGATACATTTCAAGTTGGCAAGACAGAAAACTCCACAGCAACAGGTGGGTACTGGCACAGAATTTTTTTTAACGTTGACAATTTACGTATGTGATTAACATGCCAGAGATCTCATTGCCATCAACTGTGAACCTGATGGCTGAAGATAAATTTGGGTAGCAATAATTTGCTGAAAACATGCACATTTGAAACTCCAGTACTTTGGCCACCTCGTGTGAAGAGTTGACTCATTGGAAAAGATTCTGATGCTGGGAGGGATTGGGGGCAGGAGGAAAAGGGGATGACAGAGGATGAGATGGCTGGATGGGATCACCGACTCGATGGACATGAGTTTGAGTGAACTCCGGGAGTCGGTGATGGTCAGGGAGGCCTGGTGTGCTGCGATTCATGGGGTTGCAAAGAGTCGGACAGGACTGAGCAACTGAACTGAACTGAGACCTTGTATCTCATTATACACTTATTGTAACACATTAGCATGTTAAATAACTCACCCACAGGTGCCATGACAGTTCTAAGGCCAACCATAAAAGGGCAGTAAGTGGGCAATGGCCCAATTCCAAGCTTCACAACTTCTCTAAAACAGCTGGAATAATCCTCCTACTCATTAGCCTATGAAATTACCCAACCTATAAAATCTAACCAGCCCATATTTCCGGGCTGCTCTCACCTGTTGAGGTGGATCACATTCTGTCTATGGACTGTGTATCTTTCTAAATAAATCCACTACTCACCTATCAAAAAAAAAAAAAATGCACATTAAGGAAAGGCCTCACTAGGATAGTACAATACATATTTTTTTAAGTTTTGCTATATAAAAGGACATTTAAATATGAAGCTCACCAATTTCTACTATCTTACTTCTCTGCATTCCCTTTCAACCTTATCCAGATGCTAGTTGTAAAAAATAAACTGAAATAACACAGAAATGTGTAAAGTGAAAAAATTCTCCTCTCTTTATTAATCTCCATCTTCTACACTAGCAGCCCCCAGCCTTTTTGGCCCCAGGCCCAGTTCTGTGGAAGACGAGCTCTCCACGGATGGTGGGGGGGTGGTTTCAGGACGATTCGAACACAGTACATTCATCATGCACTTTATTTCTATTACTACCTCAGCTCCACCTCAGATCATCAGGCACGAGATCTCTGAGTTTGGGGACCCCTGCTCTACACATCTTCCCGTTTTTATGTCCTTTAGAAACTGGCAGATAGGAGGAGAACAAACATTTCTGAAGGCAAAGACCTGGATCCTGGTGATGAGAATACTGAAGAGACACTAAGCCTACAGTACCACAGAAAAAACAAATGTCCCCAAAGCCAGGACCAAGGACATACAGAAATTATCCTTGAGAAAAAACAATTTTATCAATTGACCTAAAAATAAAATGAGCAGGGTCTTTACTGGGGGTTCAGTGGTGAGGAATTCGCCTGCCAATGCAGGAGACACAGGTTCAATCCCTCATCCAGGAAGATCACATATGCCAGAGAGCAACCAAACCTGTGTGTCACAACTACTGAGCTGTGCTCTATAGCCCAGGAGCTGCAACTCCTGAAGCCCGTGTGCCTAGAGCCTGTGCTCTGCAACAAGAGAAGCCACTACAATGAGCAGCCCGTGCTTGGCAGCTAGACAGAAAGCCCATGCAGCAACAAAGACCCAGCACTGCCAAAAATAAAGAAATAAAATAAAAAAAATAAGCATATCAGAGAGGGCATGGGGTGAGGTATTGTCATAGCCATCAAACTGCGACATAAGTCATCATGGCAAAGGTGACCCGACTGGCTTCTCCGGATATACAGGTATGAGACAGGCCAAAGGCTGAGAGCCTGTCAGCTGGGCAACTGACTGGATGACAACTTATCTGTTAAAAATAATGAACAAGTATACAATCAACAACCTCTTCTTTACTAGGAAAGAGCTGTACTGTAAACTCAAGGTTGTAAGGAAACACTGAGTGGGTAAGGGAGAGGAGGCAGAGTTGAAGCAGACACCCATGTTTGTGAATTTGGGTGCCACTGTGAGACAGAGAAGACTCAAGCTGCAGTGAGGAAGGGTGGCAGGCTGAGTCTGCTTTAGGACACACCCCGTGAAGGGCAATTAAGTGAGGACAGTGAGAACAAAGCTCAGTAGCTGGTATTTTGGTTTGAAGCTCAGAAGAAATCTGGGCTATTCTGGAGAATTATCAGCATAGGCATAGTATCCTTGGAAGGAAATGACAACTGCCTAACTGAAAAATGGAAAGACAGAAACATCAACAAACAAGCATTTCAGTGCGAGAATGAGATGGGGGTCACAACAGAGACACAGGAAAACGCAGCTGGAGCGACAGAACGAAACCCAGACACCAGAGTCCAGTGCCTCCCTCAGACTGACAAGGGGGGGGTCACAAACCTCGATTTATGCCCAGCCTCCCCAACCCTAACACCTCCGGGGTACTTCATGAAGGAAGGAGGGGAGGACGGCCACCTACTTCTCCTCAGTATGTCCCTCTGTCTCACTCACCACACTGACCACAGAACCTCTGCTGAACAAAAGAACAGATCAAAGACCCTCAGACAGTCCTGAGGGGGAGAGCCTGGCAAACGCCCGAGTTCATGGAGAAGGAATTGCCAAGAAAGGCTGGTGTGAACAAGAAAAAAATACACATATTTTCGCCTCTCTATAAACAGGGTATTTCTGGAAGGACCAAAGAAACTGATGCCACTGGCTGTCTCTGGGCAGGCATCTGGGCAGGTAAAGACTTTGACTTTTATCTGTCCTGTGAACTCGGAAGCACAACTGAATTATCTATCTAATTATCTATTTATCTAAATATCTAATTATCTATCTCCTTTTCTACTATTAATTTTAAGAAAAAGGTTGAAAATAAAGTTTTTTTTTTTTTATAAAAGGGGAATTTCTGAAAAAGAAAAGGTAGCTGAAAGTTGCTGTATTCTGAGGACTGTTAACAAGAGTTTACTATTCTTTTCATGGTGTGGGCCAAAGCTGCTGGTGGGTGGAAGGCAAGCAAGTTTTCCAGGGAATGTCTTTAAAGACCAGCAAATATGAGAGCCAGCATAGTAAGGCAAAACCTAAGGAGCTTAAAGAGAGTTCAATTACTCTCAGAACCACCCTAACATGAAAATAAACAACAGAATAGGAAAGCTAACAAATGACAGAGAAATTAATTAAAAGCATTATTAAAATCTGTTTGTCTAACACTAGGCAAAAGCATGACCTGTCTCCTACCCAGGAAGAGCTGCCTACAGATAGGGGAACATAAACGTGTGGATGTTGTTGTGTTTCAGTCGCTGTCTTCTGTGACCCCATGGACCATAGCCTATCACGCTTCTCTGTCCATGGGATTTCTCAGGCAAGAACACTGGAGTGGGTTGCCATATATTTCTCCAGGGAAATCTTCCCAACCCAGGGATCAAATTAGAGTCTCCTGCTTGGCAGGCAGATTCTTTCTATTGAGTCACCAGGGAAGCCCATGTGTAGATGTACTGCATGTAATTAACCAGTATTTTACTGATATCAGTTCAGTTCAGTCGCTCAGTCGTGTCCGACTCTTCGCGACCCCATGAATTGCAGCACACCAGGCCTCCCTGTCCATCACCAACTCCCGGAGTTCACTCAGACTCACATCCATCGAGTCAGTGATGCCATCCAGCCATCTCATCCTCTGTCGTCCCCTTCTCCTCCTGCCCCCGATCCCTCCCAGCATCAGAGTCTTTTCCAATGCTG
>NW_011494874.1:593330-593845 GCF_000754665.1 Bison bison bison
TCCCCTTCTCCTCCTGCCCCCGATCCCTCCCAGCATCAGAGTCTTTTCCAATGAGTCAGCTCTTCGCATGAGGTGGCCAAAGTGTTGGAGTTTCAGCTTTAGCATCATTCCTTCCAAAGAACACCCAGGGCTGATCTCCTTCAGAATGGACTGGTTGGATCTCCTTGCAGTCCAAGGGACTCTCAAGAGTCTTCTCCAACACCACAGTTCAAAAGCATCAATTCTTTGGCGCTCAGCCTTCTTCACAGTCCAACTGTCACATCCATACATGACCACAGGAAAAACCATAGCCCCGACTAGACGGACCTTTGTTGGCAAAGTAATGTCTCTGCTTTTCAATATGCTATCTAGGTTGGTCATAACTTTCCTTCCAAGGAGTAAGCGTCTTTTAATTTCATGGCTACAGTCACCATCTGCAGTGATTTTGGAGCCCAAAAAAATAAAGTCTGACACTGTTTCCACTGTTTCCCCATCTATTTCCCATGAAGTGGTGGGACCGGATGCCATGATCTTCG
>NW_011494874.1:593945-610280 GCF_000754665.1 Bison bison bison
TGCGTATAAGTTAAATAAGCAGGGTGACAATATACAGCCTTGACGTACTCCTTTTCCTATTTGGAACCAGTCTGTTGTTCCATGTCCAGTTCTAACTGTTGCTTCCTGACCTGCATACAGATTTCTCAAGAGGCAGGTCAGGTGGTCTGGTATTCCCATCTCTTTCAGAATTTCCCACAGTTTATTGTGATCCACACAGAAGAAATGGAGTAGCCATCATGGTCAACAAGAGTCCGAAGTGCAGTACTTGGATGCAATCTCAAAAACGACAGAATGATCTCTGTTCGTTTCCAAGGAAAACCATTCAATATCACAGTAATCCAAGTCTATGCCCCAACCAGTAACGCTGAAGAAGCTGAAGTTGAACAGTTCTATGAAGACCTACAAGACCTTTTAGAACTAACACCCAAAAAAGATGTCCTTTTCATTATAGGGGACTGGAATGCAAAAGTAGGAAGTCAAGAAACACCTGGAGTAACAGGCAAATTGGGCCCTGGAATACGGAATGAGGCAGGGCAAAGACTAATAGAGTTTTGCCAAGAAAATGCACTGGTCATAACAAACACCCTCTTCCAACAACACAAGAGAAGACTGTACACATGGACATCACCAGATGGTCAACACCGAAATCAGATTGATTATATTCTTTGCAGCCAAAGATGGAAAAGCTCTATACAGTCAACAAAAACAAGACCAGGAGCTGACTGTGGCTCAGATCATGAATTCCTTATTGCCAAATTCAGACTTTAAATTGAAGAAAGTAGGGGAAACCACTAGACCATTCAGGTATGACCTAAATCAAATCCCTTATGATTATACAGTGGAAGTGAGAAATAGATTACTGATATCACGTAGGTTTATTGCTAACTTTTGGCCGTTGAACTATTATAGTGAGCATCCTTGTATACATACATCCCATACATTTCTGAAACTATATTGGCAGAGCAGATTCCTAGAAACTGAACAGAAGCCAACAGCATACATGCCTCTAACACTGTGTCCGCACTTACATTACTGCCAGTAAGAGAGTTCCTGACTCTCCACACTCTTGCCAACAATATGAATTACCAGTTTTGCAAATCTGATGTGAAAAACACGTTATCTTTTCAGATGTGGATGTTGAACAGTTTTACTTGAACACTGACCATCTGTCCTATTAATTGCCTGAGTATATCTTTTGACTATTTTCTATTGGGTTATACACTCCTGTTTCTCCTCAATTAGCAAGACTTTTTCCATAGTAAGGAAATAGGATCTTTGTCTGCAATAGCAGACAATGTTGGGTACTTATCCAAATTCATCCTGACTCTTTCTTTGCTGGCTTTTCAGAAACAATCCTTTCAGCTTCTTTAGCTATGTCATCTATTGTTCACCTACATATTTCTAAAATGTCAGATTATACAGCTTCCTTGATTTCCCACTGTGGATTTAGCTTTCCTAAAGCCCTTCCAAACAGACTTATGCTTTCCCTCTCCAACCTCTTCATGAGGTTCTATTATAGTTTTGGCTAAATAAATAGTTTAATTTTTATTGCTCAAAGTAGTACATATATGTAGCTTTGAAAGTCAAACTGTGTAATGTAGTCTCTCTCTCCACCCTCAACCCTTGTTCACAGCAACAAGCCCTCTTATCTCGAGTATCTGAGCTGCCTTACTTCAAAACAGAAGTGCCCCTAGTCTTTCTTTCGTAGCTCCTCCCTCTTGATATTGACTTGGTAACACCAGCAATGAAGACTGCTCTGACATCCTGCCCCCCCACCCTACATCCCTTCCCTCCTTCCTCTGATCAGTCACCATAATATTTGGCTAAACTATTCAGTTTGCACTATAAATATTCTTTACAGCCACAGTAGGAATGCATTTCCATTCTTTCTTATTTATCAAAAATGTTTTGATTTCCTTTGAGCTAATAATTGTTTTAGTTATTCTGTTAACTTAGGTTTTCTGTCTATCTCTCACTTTACTGGTGCATCCTTAAGCTTTGTAATGGAAGTATATATCTCCTCTCAAATACTTTCAAATAGTCAAGTATTCTTTTTCCCCTCTCTGAAGATATTAATATTCTGGAGGCCTTTGTTCTGTTCTTAAGACCCGCTGTGTTGGATTTCCTGTTCTGGATCCTATGCTTTCCCACTTGTGAGTATCCTCCCTTGCTAGCCCCACCAATATTCCTGAGCAAGGGTAAGCAGATGTCTAAATTCAAGACCTTACATGGCCCAGAATGTTCTGATTCCACCTTCACCTTTGATTGACATTTGGCTGGGTAAAGAATTCTAAAGTTTTCTCTGGTAACTTTTTGGTACCAAAAAGTTGGTAACGGTCAAGTTTTCTCTGAAAGTGCCCCACCCCCAATTTAGAGAGATATACTTGACATATAATATATATTGTGTTTAAGTCTAAGGTGTACAATGTGATGATTTGATACACACAGATATTGTGATAGCTTTACCACAATAAAGCTAGTTAACATATCCTTCACCTCACATGATTACCATTTTTTTGTTGTTGTTATGGTGAGAATATTTAAGACCCATTCTCAGAGCAACTGTCAAGTCCCCAACACTTGTTAACCACAGTCCCCATGCTGTACATTAGACACCTGGAACTTCCCATCTCACAGCTGGAAGCCTGTACCCTCTGACCAGTCGCTCCCCATGTCCCTCAACCTCCCACACCCTGGCAGCCACAATGAACACTGTTTATATAAATTCAGCTTTTTTTCCTTTTTTTAAGATTCCACATAATTGATATCATAGCTCCAATACTTTGGCCACCTGATGCAAAGGGCCAACTCATTAGAAAAGACCTTGATGCTGGGAAAGACTGAAGGCAGGAGGAAAAGGAACAACAGAGAATGAGATAGTTGGACGGCATCACCAGCCCAATGGACATGAGTTTGAGCAAACTCTAGGAGACGGTGCAGGACAGGGAAGCCTGGCGTGCTGCAGTCCATGGGGTCGCAAAGAGTCGGACACAACTGAGTGACTGAACAACAAGTGTTTGTCTTTGTCTGATTTAACTCAGCATAATGCACTTAAGGTCCATCCATGTTGTCACAAAGGGCAGGATTTCCATTTTTACAGCTGAACAATATTCCTATTATTATATAGCAGAGACAATTATGGAATATATAATAATACCCCTCACACTTTTTTTATCCACTCATCTGTCAATGAACACTTAGGCTGTGGCCCTGACTTGGCTATTGAGAGCAACACTGCAACAAACACGGAGGTCAGACACCTCTTCGAGATAGTAACTGTGTTTCCTATGGATACACATTCAGAAACGGACTGCTGAGTTGTATGATAGCTGTTTTTAATTTTTTGAGGAACCTCCACACTGTTTTCCACAGTAGTTGTTTAGATTCTGACCAACAGTACACATTTCCCATTTCTCTACACTCTTTTGATAGCCATTCTAACAGGTGTGAGGTGATGTATCTCACTGTGGTTTCAGTTTGCATTCCCCTGATAGTTAGTGATGTTAAACACCTCTTCATGTACTTGTTGGTTATCCGAATGTCTTCTTTGGAAAAATTCCTATTTAGATTCTTTGTTGTTTTTTAACTTGGATTCTTTAGGGTCTTATCTGCTGTTGGGTTTTAAGCGTTCCTCTTCTTCCCTTTTGCAGGCTGCCTTTTCACTTTGCTGATCGCTTTTTTTTTGGCTGTGCGCAAGTTCTGTAGACCCACTTTTTGTGCTTGTGCTTTTAGTGTCACATAAAAAAATCACTGCTAAGAACAGTGTCAAGGAGCTTTTCCCCTCTGCTTTCTTCCATGAACTTTGTTTTCAGATCTTCCACTTAAATCTTTAATCCATTTTGAGTTAATTTTTGTGAGTGGTGTAAAACAGGGGTCCAGTTTCATTCTTTTACACAGGAATATTCAGTTCTCTCAGAATTTTAAAGGCTTTGATCCATTTTCTTCCCGTTTACAGTGATATGGACTGGTATGATGACATTCTGTTACAATTCTTTATGACCTATCTTCCCCCTCTTTCTTCTAATTTTGATGTATATATGTTTTAATGTACCACAGACTCAGTCTCTGTGGTACATTAGCATTCAGTCCAGACGCACTGTAGATCTTTTGTCCTTTACTGCATTGGCACCAAGCCTTTCAATCTGGAAATTCAGGTCCTACAGTTCTGGGAAGTCACATGTTAGTCTTTGATAATCTTCCCTCCTATCCACAGTTCTTCTTACAACTCCTCTTCATCAGAAACTAGACCTCCTAGATAGGCACTTCAGTTTTATGTGGTATCTTAATTTTCATCTCTATGAACTGAGAGCCTTTGTTGACTTTATTTTGTAACCCCTTTACTGAATTTCTTTCCAATACCATGAACTCGCCTCTCCCCAAGAGTGCGTCCTCAGTGTGCCACGTTCTTCTCTCATGAATGCAATGGTGGTTGTTGCACTGTCTCCCTCTTTTTAAGCTCTTTGAAAACACCAATTGCAGTGTGTGTGTGTGTTTCTAAAGTAGTTGAGTTTCCTCTTCAGTGTTCCTTTCTCTTATTCCTATTTGCTTCAGGTTATCCTCAAATATCTGGAAATCCTTGGCTGTCTGCCGATATTTAAGAGAGGCACTAAAACACTGGACTGAATGTTATATAAGAGCTGGACCAGAGGATGACCAGGCAGAGATTAAGTAGATTCACTGAAAGACATTAAATGTCTCTAGCTGTATTTTCATTTAGCTCAATTCTCCTGGAGAAGAATCCTCCACTCTCCTATTAGGCAGCATGAAGGGCTAAGAGAGTTCTGGGGAGCAAGCAAAGAGGCGGGAGACGTCCATCACTCAGCGGGCCCCTGTTTTTAGTACGCTATGCTAAGTCACTTCAGTCGTGTCCAACTCTGTGCAACCCCATAGACGGCAGCCCACCAGGCTCCCCCGTCCCTGGGATTCTCCAGGCAAGAACACTGGAGTGGGTTGCCATTTCCTTCTCCAATGCATGAAAGTGAAAAGTGAAAGTGAACTCGCTCAGTCGTATCCGACTCTTCGCAACCCCACGGACTCTGTTCGACCCCATAGACAGCAGCCCACCAGGCTCCTCTGTCCATGGGATTTTCCAGGCAAGAGTACTGGAGTGGGGTGCCATTGCCTTCTCCGGTTTTTAGTATGGGGGACCCCAAGTCTAAATGCTCTTTGACTGAACCTCTTCAGAAAACAATCTGCCCAATTTCTACTGGGGGAGAGAAGGGTGGGCTGCCTTAAGGTGATATAAGGTCCAATTACAGATTTTCAGCCAATCCTGTTTTCAGTTCTACTTGTACCTCCACCCACAAAAGGACCCAAGAGAACTCACTCTTAAACTTCCTGAATTCTGTAGCATGGTTCAGCATGACTCTTGCTGCACCAGCCTACCTATTCCTACCCCTAGCTGCTTCCTTTGGGGACTTGGTTTCAGCTCACTATGATATACAAAATCTATTATGTGAAAAAAACACGCAATAATGTGTATACACACACACATGCACCATTCACCCATCTGTTTTCCGTCTGGCAAAGTTGGTTTAATTCTTTGTCTGCTAGTCTTCTCTATTTTTGACATTCCTTTTTAATTTTTTTACTACTAGTGAGTGGGAGGAACAAGCAAAGATAAATGTTTAACTGGATGGCCTATATGCTATGTTAATTCCCAATTTTTGAACGGATGTTGTGAGATTGAACTACAGCTTTCTTCCCTGTTTCTGATACATTTTGACAGCTGTTGCGGTTATCTGGGTGATTAAGACCTTTTTTTGGTATCGTATTTCCGTGTATTCTCGCCACCTCTTATCAGTATCTTCTGCTTCTGTTAGGTCTTTACCGCTTCTGTCCTTTATCATGCCCATCCTGGCATGAAATGCTCCCTTGGTATCTCCAATTTTCTTTTCTTTTATATATTTTACTTATTTGGCTGTGGCAGGTCTTTGTTGCAGCGTGCAGGATCTCTAGTTGTGGTCCAGGGACTCAGTTGCCCCATGGCGTGTGGGATCTTAGTTCAATCCCTAGCCAGGGACTGAACTCACATCCCCTGCATTGCAAGGCAGATTCTTAACCCCTGGACCACCAGAGAAGTCCCTCCAATTTTCTTGAAGAAAGAAAGTCTTTCCCATTCTACTCTTCCCCTCTACTTCTTTGCATTGTTCACTGAAGAAGGCCTTCTCCTTGCTATTCTCTGGAACTCTGCTTTCAGTTGGGTATATTTTTCCCTTTCTTCTATGTCTTCCGCTTCCCTTCTTTTCTCAGCTATTTGTAAGGCCTCCTCACACAACCACTTTGCATTCTCCCATTTCTTTCTCTTCAGGATTGTTTTGGTGACCGCCTCCTGTACAATGTTTCAATCCTCCGTCCATGGTTCTTCAGGCACTCTGGATACCAGATCTAATCCCTTGTATTTATTCATCACCTCCACTATATAATCTTAAGGGATTTGATTTAGGTCATATCTGAATGGCCTAGTGATTTCCCCTACTTTCTTCAATTTAAGCCTGAATTTTGAAATAAGGACTTCACAATCTGAGCCACAGTGAACTCCAGGTATTGAGTCGTGTCTGACTCTTTGCAACCCCATGAACTGTAGACTGCCAGGTTCCTCTGTCCATTGAATTTTTCAAGCAAGAATACTGGAGCAGGTTGCCATTTCCTTCTCCAGGGGATTTGCCCGACCCAGGAATCAAACTCAGGACTCTGTGTCTTCCTGTACTGGCAGGCGGATTCTTAACCACTGTGCCACCTGGGAAGTCCATTATTAGTTCCTTACATTATTCTTAGTTCCTGAGATTTATTCTGTTCCTTCTTCTAACTTACTACGTATTCAATGCACTGTCATTTTTTGTTAATATGTTTAAGGTTTCAAATTTTCATGAGCAACAAAAACAGTATTCTATAGGTGCTGATACACAGTGTTACTTTCTAGATACACTGCAATTTTGATTTGCATTTTCTCTTAGACCCCAGGAGTTCTGTGAGTGCTTTAAGCTCCATTCGTTTGTACTTTTTGTTTGTTTCTGTTTTTACTGCTTGTTCAGAAAATGCAGCCTGGAAATATCTCTTACTTAGGCTTATTAATTGTATTAACTGGACCATTGCTTATAGCTAGCTGCACAAGTCGGAGAAGGCAATGGCACCCAACTCCAGTACTCTTGCTTGGAAAATCCCATGGATGGAGGAGCCTGGTAGGCTCCAGTCCATGGGGTCACTAAGAGTTGGGCACGACTGAGTGACTTCACTTTTCACTTTCATGCATTGGAGAAGGAAATGGCAACCCACTCCAGTGTTCTTGCTTGGAGAATCCCAGGGACAGAGGAGCCTAGTGGGCTGCCGTCTGTGGGGTTGCACAGAGTTGGACATGACTGAAGTGACTTAGCAGCAGCAGCTGCACAAGTGCCCAATCCTGAGGAAATCATTTTGCTTGCAGTCATCACAGTTTTGAATAGTTATCACAATAATTTCCTGGCACACAGCAGTAATGTATCCTAAGAAAGGGATGCTTTTAAAAAAAAAAAAAATTCACAAATTTGTGGGACTTCCCTGGTCAATTGGTTAAGGCTCTCTGCTTACACTGCATGGGGCACAAGCTCCATCTCTGGTCAGGGAACTAAGATCCCGCATGCCACAAGCTGTGACCAAATAATTTAAATTAAAAATGCGCAAGTCTGCAATATGGGCTAGTGGAGGAGCTGTATATAAAGATCTGTATCTTTTTCTCTCTACTTAATGTGCTATACATAGCCTGAGAGAGATTAAGCCTCCTTTGTTACTCTTGTGTTTCTACTTTTAGCTCAGATTTTTTACCTGTCACCTATTTTGGGATTCTATTTATCATCTGCCCTTGTACTATTGAAAATAAAAATTTTAAATGCAAAAATAAATGTAAAATAAATGTCTTTAAAATAGCAATTGTGCAATGAACCAGGAAAACCACTTCAAAGAACAAAGTGTGTGTGTACAGGTATGAATGAAAACTGCTGCAGATCAGTTGAGAAAGGAGAGCCTAGACAGTAAGATATAACACGTGAAAAAAAAAACATGAAATTAAGATTCCTACTTCACAATATGCACAACTTCAAGGTAGATTCAAGAGTATAAAACTTAAAGACAAGAGAGAAAACTATCCTTATGGCCCGAGGCAGGGAAGAATTTGTTAAAGACATAAATGTACAAACCATAAAAGAAAAGACTGATAAATTCAGGTGTGTTAAAATTAAGAATCTCTGCTGTTCATCAAAAGACAATGTCCAGAGAATGAAAATACATACCATCAAACAGAAGAAGCTACATGTCTGTCACATGTTAGTATCCAGAATATATAGTCTCTAAAATGATTAAGAAAAAGAATCCAATACAAACTGAACAGAAGACTTCAACAGGCAATTTACAGAAGAAACAAAAGCCAATACAAGTATGAAAGATGTAACACTCATCAGTAATCATGGAAATACAAATTAAAACCACAGTGACATAGTTTTATATCTACCAGATGGGCAAGAACTGAAAAATCAGACAAAAATTTGACAAGGATGTGACATTACTTGAACTGCTCATTTGTAAACTACAGATAAAAATAACAATGTCACAGGGCTGCTGTGACAACAGGCAATGAATGATGCAGACCGTTCACAGTCATTGAGAATCTGGCCTCTGGAGCACACTATCTGGCCCCACCTAGGCCTCTGCCACTCACTGACTGACTGAACCAAGGTGGGTGGACCTCCTAGGCCTCTGGTACTCCCAGGATAAAGGATCTGACAGGCAGAGATCTTGGAACAGTGCCCGGCACACAGTAAGCAACACGCGGCTGTGATTCTAGCTGTTATTGCCAGGATTCTTTCCCAAAGGTCTAGTTTTTAAACCTATTTTCAATTTTTTGCAAACTGAATTTCTCCATGCTGGGCTCCAGTCTGACCCCTTTAACTCATTACTGACCAGGGGATTTTTGTAGAAACTAATGCATATGGCCGGTGATGTTTATTTTGGTCAGCTAAAAATTAATTCTGTTATTTCATCAGCACTGCAGGTCACTACATCCAACAGTTATACCTGACACACCTGTTAAGTCTTCCAATTTTTGTGAAATATCTTCTGCCTCTTTCACTGAAGCAAAGGAGCATTCTCTAGCACCATGAGTTTCATTTTCACTTTCTGGATCAGAATCTATCACTAAGGTTTTTCTTTTTGTTGGTATAACATTCACACTGTCTGAATCGGAACTATATTCTGAAGAACTACCATGTTCTGAGACACTAATATATATTTTGCTCGGACAATCAGAGAAAGTATCTGCATAAAACTCACTGAAAAATTCTTCTATGCTCAAAATATCATGATGCATCATTTTTGGAAATTTTCTGTTTATAATATACACTTTGGTTGAAAAACCTAACAGAGCAAAACATGAACGACGATGACAATTGTAAGTCGTACAGTGAACCCCTGATAATTTTAAGCTCTAACAGCATTCTCACGGTGATGCTAACTGTACCATTCTCTAAAAACGCGCTGATACGTCTCCAGTCAATAACCTTCAGGTAACAAAAGACATATTAGTACATCCCCAATCAATAATGTGTTAACATACTTGGTTTTTCAGTGACTTTTCTAAATAGCACAATGAACCACTGGTATAATTAAAAATAAATTCTAATATCCTCAATTCAAAATCTACTCTAAGCCTCCTACCAAAGTGAAAATAAGTCAGGCAATAAACTGAAATTTTCCCTCTAAAGCACCAGCAACACTGAAGCTATATTTTCTTTCACTTCTATTTCACCACTTTTGAAATCTAACAATATACATATATTTTAATTCTCAGTATTTTAAATACATAAGATGAAGAAGGGTTTGTCTTAGATTCCATTTACCACATTCTATGTGTAAAAGTCTGTATCCTCTATCGGAGAAGGCAATGGCACCCCACTCTAGTACTCTTGCCTGGAAAATCCCATGGGCGGAGGAGCCTGGTGGGCTGCAGTCCATGGGGTCGCTAAGAGTCCAACATAACTGAGTGACTCCACTTTCACTTTCATGCATTGGAGAAGGAAATGGCAACCCACTCCAGTGTTCTTGCCTGGAGAATCCCAGGGATGGGGAAGCCTGGTGGGCTGCCATCTATGGGGTCACAGAGAGTCGGACACGACTGATGTGCCTTAGCAGCAGCAGTATCCTCTATCTGATTCGTTACACTGATCCAAATGCAGATCCTGGACTGTAAATAATAGTCAGGGCTCTAGGTATTTTTTTAAATTTCCTATCTGATTTCTTCAGTGATCCACTGGGTTAGTGATCCACGTTGTTCAGCCTCCACGTGTTTTGTGTTTTTTGTAGTTTTTTTGTTCTTGTAATTGACTTCTAGTCTCACAGTGTTGCAGTCAGAAAAGGCATTTGATGTGATCTGCATTCCTAAATTTGCCAAGGCTTGTTTTGTTGCCCAGCATGTGATCTATTCTAGAAAATGTCCTGTGTACACTTGAAGAGAATGTGTATTCTGCTGCTTTCAGATGGAGTGCTCTAAGGAATCAATATTGTTAAAATGTCCATAATGACCAAGGCAATCTACAGATTCAATGAAATCTCTATTAAAATACCAATGGTGTTTTTCAAAGAATAGAAAAAATAATTTTAAAATTTGCATGGAAATACAAAAGACCTCATATAGCCAAAACAATCTTGAGAAAGAACAGAGTTGGAGGAATCACACTCCTTGACTTCAGACTATATTACAAAGCTATAGTCATCAAAGCAGTATTGCACTGGCACAAAAATAAACATAGATAAATGGAACAAGACAGAGAGCCCAAAATAAACCCACACACTTATAGTCAATTAATGTATGACAAACAAGGCAAGAATATACAATAGAGAAAAGGCAGTCTCTTTGATAACTAGTACTGGGAAAACTGGACAGCTACAGGTAAAAGAATGAAATCAGAACATTCTCTAAAACTATATACAAAAATAAATTCAAAATGGGTTAAAGACCTAAATGTAAGACTGGATACTATAAACCTCCTAGAGAAAAATATAGGCAGAACACTCTGATGTAAATCACAGCAATATTTTTTGAAACTTCTCCTAAAGTAAAGGAAACAAAAGCAAAAATAAACAAATGTGACCTAATTAAACCTAAAAGCTTTTACACAGCAAAGGCAACTACTGACGAAATGAAAAGGCAACCTCCTGAATGGGAGAAAATATCTGCTAATGATATGACCAATCAAGAACTAATATCCAACATATATGAACAGCACATATTACACAACATCAAAAAACACAAACTCAATTTAAAAATGGGCAGAAGAACTGAACAGATATTTTCCCAAAGAGGAAATGCAGACAGCCAAAAGGCACATGAAAAGATGCTCAATATCACTTATCATCAAGGAAATGCAAATCAAAACCACAATGAATATTACCTCATATCTGTCAGAATGGTTACTATCAAAAACAACACAAAGATCAGTGCTGGTCAGGATGTGGAGAAAAAGAGAACCTTCACACACTATTGATGGGAATGTAAATTGATACAGCCATTATGGAAAACTACAGAGTTTCTCAAAAAACTAAAAATAGAACTATATACAACCAATTCCATCACTGGGTACGTATTTAAAAAAACCCCAAAACATTAATTCAAAAAGATACATGCACTCCAATGTTGACAACAGCATTATTTACATCTGTCAAGATATGGCGGCAACCCAAATCTCCATCAACAGATGAATGGATAACGATGTGGTGTGTGTGTATATATAGACTACTCCTCAGCCATAAAATGAATGAAACTTTGCCATCACAGTATCATGAATGGACCTGGAGGGCATTATGCTAGTTAAGAAAAGTCAAAGACAAATACTGTATTATCACTCAAATGTGGAATCTTAAAAATACAAAAAAGTGTGACTATAACAGAAGCAGACTCACTGTACAAACTAGTGGTTACCATGGCGGGAGGGGAGTGAGGAGGGGCAGTACAGGGGGAGGGGAGTAAGAGGCACAAACTATTAGGCATAAAGTAAGCTACAAGGGTCACTGTACAACACAGGGACTACAACCAATATTTTACAACAACTGTAAAGGGAATATAAACTTTAAAACCTGTGTATTGCTTATTGTACACCTTTAACTTATATAATATACATAAGTAACTATACTTCAATTTTTAAAAATGAATTTAAAAAAATCCAGGACTCTAACAACTCTTTTCGTTAGTGGCCTGAGCTACTTAGCCTCTACAAGTCAATATGGAAAGAGGAAGCTACTGACAAAGGAAAAGATGAACAGAGCTGCTTGATGAAAAAGATTCCAAAAATGACCTGGGCTTCACCAGATGGGCAAGGAAAAGTAAAGAAATCCAGAAATCTGGTTAGGAAGAGTTTGAGAGAAGGAGATATTCAGTACTGGTAGTGGCACCAGCCTACAAGACTTAAAACCACTGGAGGAAGGGGTCACCTTTAACAAAGGGCAGCCTCAGAAAGAAGAGAGAAATTAAGAACCCTGCAGGGAACCAAAGAAGTCCGGGACCCACTCTCATCTGAGATGTGCACCCGGATCCCTCTGCCTCACCCCAGACCCAACCAGTCGGCACCTCCAGGGGGTGGAGTATTCTGAAGAAAACATGGGCCTTTTTTTTTTTTTTTCTCTAAAACTCCACTGTGTGTTCAGTCACCCAGTCATGTCAGACTCGTTGTGACCCCATGGACTGTAGCCTGCCAGGCTACTTTGTCCATGGGATTTTCCAGGCAAGAACACTGAAGTGGGTCACCATGCCCTCCTTCAGGGGATCTTTCCGACCCAGGGGTCGAAACCACATCTCCTGTGTCTCCTGCATGGCAGGCAGATTCTTTACCCATTGAGCCAGAGGCTTCCATGAGAGATGATTCTAATGCACAGCAAGGGTTAAAAAAGTTTGGCCTGAGACTGAAGCAAAGGTACTCCAAATAACCTAGTGTGGTTAACAGTAAAAGTAAATTACATTGTAGACCATATGAAAAGCATGAACTGGTTCTGCTTTCAAATATACAGTTCTTTGGTTTGTCCCACAACTAAGATTTCCTGGGATGCCAAGAAAAAGTCACTTACAGACCTCTAAGCATTACAGTAGCTTTAAAAAAAAAAAAAAACTGACTTAAGAAAACAGACTTGAGTGGGTGTAAGCAGAATTTCCCAGAAAGACCGTGATAAAAGGAATCTATAGTCAATATGTCAATAATCATTCAGTAAACTGGTATGTATCTTACGCATACTTTTTTTTGGTTGCACTGTGTTGTCATAAAGAAAGCTGAACGCTGAAGAATTGATGCTTTCGAACTGTGGTGTTGAAGATTGAGAGTCCCTTGGACTGCAAGATCAAACCAGTCAGTCCTAAAGGAAATCAGTCCTGATTATTCATTGGAAGGACTGATGCTGAAGCTGAAGCTCCAATACTTCGGCCACCTGATATGAAGAACTGACTCACTGGAAAAGATCCTGATCCTGGAGAAGACTGAAGGCAAGAGAAGGGGACAGAGGATGAGATGGTTGGATGGCATCACAGACTTGATGGACATGAGATTGAGCAAGGTCCAGGGGTGGCTGATAGACAGGGAAGCCTTGTGTGCTGCATGGGTTCACAAAGAGTCAGACACGACTGACTGACTGAACTGAACTGTGCTGTCACTCAGGATGTCAGTTCCCTGACCAGGGATTGAACCCATACCCCCTGCAGTGGAAGGGCAGAGTTCTAACCAACGGAACACCAGGGAATTCTCATAACTTGCACATACTTGAATTTAAGGTTCATTCTTCTTTTTCTTCTGTAATTTTGATCAATATTTTTTAAACACAGGGATTTCCTTTTCTAATAGTCTGGATTTAAGTGGCGGATTCATTTTGATATTTGGCAAAACTAATACAATTATGTAAAGTTTAAAAATAAAATAAAATTTAAAAAAAATAAATAAAAAGTAAAAAAAAAAAAAAAAAGGAATGGTGCTTGAATCTTACTGAAAAAATGTTTTTCCTGGGTCAGCAAGATCAACTAAAACATGGATTCTCCATTGAGGGCTCTGTCTCTGCCCTGTCAGATCTTAATTAGACAAACACATCCTTGTCCAAAGCACAGAGCACCAGACTAGAAGTGACAGGTAATACAAAACACTCATTTTTTAGAAATACCCCCAGCAGACTGGGATTACCAATTAAATGGTTTTTAGCAAAAATCAGATAAATTCAGATAAGAAAAAGAATCAAATATAGATATGAAATAAACTAGCCCTGTGTTGAAGGCAAGTCCTGTAGTTGGCCCAAGAGGCTCAGTGTATACTCTGTAGATTGGACCAATAAGACTCAAAATAGGTGGTTATACTGCATTAGTAGGGTTTGGGTTTTTTCTTTGCGGATTGCCATATTCACCACAGCTCCATATGAAAGAATGGAGAACAGTGTTGTACATGTTTCTAGACGACAGATGTTTAACTAGAAAAGAAAAAAATCTGGTCATTAACTGGAGTCATCAACACTGGAGCAGAGAGGCACAGGAAGAAGATCACCTCCATCTCTCTATGTGTTTAAAGCTGGAGAAGTGCTAAGTCGCTTGCTTCAGTCATGTCCAACTCTTTGCAACCCTATGGACTGTAGCCCGCCAGGGTCCTCTGTCTATGGGATTCTTCAGGCAAGAATACTGCAGTGGGATGCCATGCCCTGCTCCAGGGGATCTTCCCCACCCAGGTCTCCTGCATTGCAGGCAGATTCTTCACCACTGAGCCACCACGGAAACTCTAAAGCTGGCTAACCAGCTATCACAAACATATACTAAGGGGAAAAAAATCAATTATTTCATTAATTTACATAGTTCTTGTTTTTAACTAAATGGTTCCAGTTTAAGAAAGAGACGACGGACTGCTTATATTGATGTCACAGTATGGTGATCAAGAAGACTATTTTCTTAAAAACAATGTATTTGGCTGTGTTGAGTCTTAGTTGTGGCTGCGGGATCTTCTGTTGCGGCACGTGGACTCTCTAGCTGTGGCACTCCAGGTTCAGTAGTTGTGGGACGTAGGTTTAGGTGCTCCGCAGCGTGTGGGATCTTAGTTCTCTGACCACGGATCAAACCTGCATCCCCTGTATTGCAAGGTGGATTCTTAACCACTAGACCACCAGTTAAGTCCCAAGACTATTTCCAAAATAACACAATCTCAGTCAGAAGAAGTCAGGGGAAGGTTAGGGAACCACCAAAAAGTTTACTACACACAGATGAGTGTTCCTTAAAGAGCCGGGGCATTTGAGGCTCCCCGTTCGCCCTGACACATCCTCTGGCTCAGGGCCTTACAGGGCCCTGCATACTTGCAGGCCTCTGCCGCCCATTGCTGCTGCTGCTCCTCAAATTGTCTGTGCAATCCTCCACGAATGCTCAATGAGGACCTCCATGTCAACATTGCAATGAGGACTGAAAATGTCTTTCCATGCTTCTTTACTTACTGAAAAATATTTAGATCCTCAAGGCCTAGGTAAAATTTTACTGCAAACCACACAGGTTCACCCAGAGTCCACTGCACTTGTCTGACTTCTTATCGCAAGGCTTGGTTCAGAAGAACAATAAAGTTTCTCAAATGAATTGCTAAGAGGACACCCCTACACATTCCTCGCAACACTATCTCCTCACCCTGCACTTTAAAGCATAAGTTATTACTCAGGTATGGTGAGCCAAGAGGCTACGAGAAGACTACCACTAAAAGGATGGTTACTTAGAGTTCCCAAAAGGGGGCACACAGTGCCATCCAGGGCCTTGTGAGGGAGCACCAAGATGGGTCAGGAGGCAGAAAGAGCAAGGGGAAAGCATGGGCAAGTTTTTATCCTGGTTTCCACAGGAAAGGCAAGTCCAGGCAGGGCGAGCAGGCTGCAGACTGGTTCCTTTGGATAATTTCAGCAGATCTCAGGTATAAGTATAGTTGTTAGGTGCCCAGTACCTGCAGGGCAGAGAAGTAGCTGCCTCCTGGAGTTTAAGAGCAAGCAGAAGGCGTGGTCGGAGCACAGGCTCTGTGCTGCTTGGTCTGCACCTGAACAGTCCTCACAGGGGAGCAGCTTTCTATTTCCAGAAACTAGCAAATTCTGGGAATACTCTCTCCCAGATCAGACAGAGCATCGAGAATATAAAAAATAAGAAAATACAGTTCATACATCTTGCTCTGTTTTTCTTTATGGCACTGACATGACGGGACACCATGTATCTGTTCACTGCTACTCCCCCACTATGATGTCAAGTCCATGAAAGCCAGAACTTCATTTGGTTCAATGTTTATCATCAGTACTTGAATAATGCCTGGCACACAGCAGGTATTTACTAATAAGTGCTTGTTAAGTGAAGGAGTAAGT
>NW_011494874.1:610380-624263 GCF_000754665.1 Bison bison bison
AGGAGTAAGTAAACAAATTTGCATTAAGACATGACTTATGCAAAGTTCAGACGGGGAGGTGGGGAACAAGGCTTTCTTTTCTTACGTACTTGAAATATTTCTTCAAACTTGAAATTATTAACTAACTTCTTCACCACCACTACAGAGAAGTCTCAAGTTAGTTCCCACCTCAACAAGCGAGATTTAATCACAGGAGGGTAGCATAAGGAGAAGGCAGTGGCAACCCACTCCAGTACTCTTGCCTGGAAAATCCCATGAACAGAGGTGCCTGGAAGGCTGCAGTCCATGGCATCCCTGAGAGTCAGACACGACTGAGTGACTTCACTTTCACTTTTCACTTTCCTGCATTGGAGAAGGAAATGGCAACCCACTCCAGTGTCCTTGCCTGGAGAATCCCAGGGACGGGGGAGCCTGGTGGGCTGCCGTCTATGGGGTCACACAGAGTCGGACACGACTGAAGTGACTTAGCAGCAGCGCAAGGAAATGCAATGAGTCCATCCTCTGGAGCTGGACTAAGATCTACATCTTTGCTCTATCACCTACGAACTGGACAGCTTGACTAGAATAACTTTTTAGTCTGTCTCCTCAATGGAAAATCAAGACGGCAGTAATACTCACCTAACAGAGTATGAAGAGGAAGATGCCCATCAGGCTAGTGAGTGTGAAAAAGCCTCTGCATGTGAGGACACAGGAAGCCCCTCTAGCATCTACTGACAATGCAATCCTATCCAGTGAAGGACCCAAGGACACTGCCTACAGCAAGTGCTGTTATCTAAACTGTGCTAAACACGCTTTCACTTAGAGTTCACGAGAGTTCAACTCCACGCTGACTACATCCACCATAAAATGACTGCTCGCACATCTATCAGCGAGGGGACTCTGGGCAGGTCACTTTACCTCCTGGCCTCTCTCTCCTGAATAACAGAGCCTACCTCATGAAACTGCTCCACAGTGTGATATGCGGAGACGGGGCATCCAGGAATTACGTTGGTTTAGATGAGGTCATGAGGGTGTTTCCTTATGATGGGATTAGTGCCCTTTTAAGCAGAGACATCAGAGAGCATGCACACGTGCTCACACACCTTCCCCCCACTTTGCTGTGAAGACACAGTGAGATGGCAGCTCTCTGCAATCCAAAAAGCAAGCTCTCACCAGAACCCAGCCGTGCCGGCAACCCTGATTTTGGACTTCCCAGCCTCCAGAACAGTGTGAAATAAACAATTTGCAAAAGCCACCCCATCTACAGTATTTTATTATAGCAGCTTGAGCAAACTACTCCAGTACGTTATACTAAACACGCAAATTTAAGCCATTATCAGAAGTAGTCTACAGCACATAGGTCCTATGAGACCCAAGTCAGAACCCACAATTCAATTCTTAAGCTTTACCTACTTCTTGTGAGGGTAAAATTAAACAAACAAACAAAAATATCTCTGGGAAAAGAATTTAAAAGAGAGAGAGAGAGAGAGAATATATATATATATATAAATGATTCACTTTGCTGTACACCGCAACTAAAACAATACTGTAAATCAACTACACTCCAAAAAAAAAAAGAAAATCTCCTACTCCCCCTCAAAATCAATATTAAACAGGATACACAATAATAACACTCAGTCCTTAGCATATGCTAGGAACTACACTCAGCTCTTCTAAGGGCTTTAAAATGTTAACTTATTTAATTCTCACCACAGCCCTAGAGATAAGGTTATTATTTCCATTTTAAAAACAGGGAAATGAAGATCCAGGGAGGTGACGTGTCACAAAGCTAGGCTAGGTTGAAGCCTAAACTCGAATCTATGTAGCCTGGCTTCACCATTTTCCCATCCATGACTCTATACTCCCTCTCTTCTTGTTAGTACTACTCCAAGATTAGAAAAGAAAATAACTTCAGGTGGGTTACACTCAGTGTACTGGCATGTCTTAATAAAGTCATAACTTGCTTCTTAATGACACACAAAACAAAACAAGATCGCAAGATCATCTGCATGTAACCAAATCACAGCTAAAAATGATTCTATAAAACCAGGAAGAAAACTACATTTTTTAAGCTCCTGTTGTTTTCAACAGCATTATAAGTACACAATGTTACACATTTCTTTAAAGGCTGACCTAAAAAACATTTATAAACAGCAAAATGTCTCAGGGATAGTACTTAGAAATTAAGAAGTACAAAAAAAAAAAACAGGAGAAAGATATATCTTACTAGAATCTAACATGTATTCACTCAGTGGCTGGAAAAATTAAAAGGAAAAATAAGGGAACTTGGCAGTGAAAATAACATCAGTTTACAAATACGCAGTCACCTCAGGTTTGCTTATCTGTGTTTATCAGACACGATCGTGTGTGAGCCAGGACACTGAGAACACTTTTAAACTATCGTAACATCGGTGATCAAACGCTGCCTGAATGAGCAGTGCGCACAGTTGTGGCAGTGGCAGTACAGAAAGATTACACACTGCGGAGAGAACGCTCCTGAATGTGAATGCTGGCTCCTAAGGCTCCTAAGGCTGTACACCAAGCTCCGGAGTTTAAGATCACAATATAAAGAGCTCTGCTGCTGACGCAGGTGTGATAACAACTGTAAGTGACGCTGAGGAAGAAAACCAGGTGCAAGAACCACTACTCCAGGGGCGTAAGATGCCAGGTATACATACCACTCTGCTGCCACTTTTCAATGGAAAAGGAACTCAGCAAAAAATAATTTTAAAGGAAATATTTATAGAACGCTTTTAATTTATAAGAAAAGAATATGAACACATGATTTACAGCTTAAAACAATGCCCTAAAACTGAAAACATTACACTTCTCAGATTATTTAACTTGGATGGATCTTCCTTTTAGTATAAATCTTCTGTGAATGGTTCATACTTGTACTATGCCAAACAAATCTTAAAAGTCATACCTATTGTTCATGTGCCAAAATTAATGCTAAACATATCTGCATAATCAAGCTAACCAGACAACCTATCGTGTACTGAATTGATAGTGATATAACAAACTGTAATTTGTAATAATAATAAAAAAGAAGAGTGGCAGTTAAAAATTATGACCAAAAATAATGAAAAAAGCAATCAAGCTTGAAACAAAAATTGCAATCAACTCAATACTATGACAAAATTCTTCCTAGAAAAATGCCACAATTCCAGTTATTTACAAGTACACTTGAACAATGGAAGATTTGTAACATCATTAGAATCCTCAGCAAACCTCTTTACATACTAATTTTAGTTCTGAATACCAAATTTTTATAACCCCTTACCTATTAATTAGCACCAAGTCCCTGGTACATGAAGAAATCAAAGTTTAAGGAAAGGGATATAATTTCATCTTCAGAACAAAGGACTAGCTAGAATTTCTGGATACTTCCAGGGCCACCCTGAAAATCCTTAAGGCCCACTATGCCCTGCAGAACCACTCATTTAAATAACATTTTCAGTACAAGGTAAAATCTACCTCTTTTCCCACCTCAACCTCTACCCCACCCCTCAATGATAAGATTTCAAAATCATGATGTAAATGGGAAATAACCATTGGAACTACATTAGAAATGTACATAAGGCATTATACTTAAAATACCTTATACATTGCTTTGCAATTTACAAAACTCTTTTATATGCGTTATTTCATTGATATAACCCATCATGAAAAGATTAAATCTCCATTTAGTTATTTTTTATTATTTTCAATTGAAGTTTAGTTGACATACAATATTACATTTGCTTCAGGTGTACAACATAGTGATCTGACAATCAAATACATTATGAAATGATCACCATGGTAAGTCCAATTACCACCATATAAAATTATTATAACATTATTGACTTCGTTCCTTATGCTGTATGTTATACCCCCATGACTTGCTTACTTCGTAACTAGAAGTTTTTACCACTTAAGTCTTCCTTACCTATTTCACTCAATTCCCCTCTGGCAACCAACAGTTTTGCTCTCTGTAAGTCTATTTCTGTTTTGTCTGTTTGTTTTGTTTTGTAGATTCTACATATAAGTGAGATCATATGGTACTTGTCTTTGTCTGACTTATTTCACTTAGTGAAATTATCTCTGTTTTTAAAGATGAGAAACCCAATGTCAGAAAGTTAAGTGACTTGCTCCAGGTGAAGTTAGACATTCAGTTCAGTGACAGAGGACTTCCTGTTCTTATTTCTAGGTCTCCATACCTTCCAGCTACCACAGGCCAAGTCTAGAAATCTAATAAAGAATGCAAAAAGGCTTTGCAAAACTAAAAAGAACTAAAAGGATCTTTTTATGAAGAGTGCTAATCATTCACTGATGCACCAGTGAAATACCTATGACCAGGCCCTGCCTCAGCAAGTACGTCTTCCCACGGGCCATGAGGAGCTTGAAAAGAGGCCCAGGTGATTTTAACATGAAGCACGTTGAGAACTTCTGAGCTACATCAGATGATACAAATGGCAGCAGTGTATTACAAACACATTTTCAACTATCAATTCAGGTTTACTTTTTTCCTTTCACATGAATTAATCATCACTCCTTAATTAGACATATAGTGATAGCTTAATAAAGCTAAAGTGCTGACTTGAAAAAAGATCACAGTATTAGCTGTAAAATATGTATAACTCTGCATTACACTAATTACATGAAAATACGTTTTTGTTTTTTTATAATTCTATTCTAGTCAATATTTAGAAAATTCAATTTGAAAGTACAGCCTTCAGTTTGTGCTATTAAGAACATTTAAAAATCATTATCTTCAACTGGAAAGGAAGGAAAAAAATTGAACAATACTGCATTTAAACAATATTACATTAAAGTAGTAGTTATCTGAGGAAGAGGAAGCTTTACTGTGTGCTGAACACAATAAAAATAACAGTACAGGTAATTAATGCACAAATTAGATGGCAATTAGCACTGAAAATCATTTTTTAAAAAAATACCGGCTGTTGGACCAATCTTACCTTTTGTAGACTTGTTGGATTCAACTGAGTTTTGTCAATTATTTTTATTGCAACCTAGAAAAAAAATAAATTAATAAATTTTAAGGATTTTAAGAATTTGGTGTGAAAGTCACTCATTCATGACCAACTCTTTGCAACCCCATGGACTATACAGTCCACGGAATTCTCCAGGCCAGAATACTGGAGTGGGTAGCCTTTCCCTTCTCCAGGGGATCTTCCCAACCCAGGGATCAAATCCAGGTCTCCTGCATTGCAGGCAAATTCTTTACCAGCTGAGCTACAAGGGAAGCCCAAGAACACTGGAATGGGTAGCCTATCCCTTCTGCAGCCGATCTTCCTGACCCAGGAATCTAATCAGGGTCTCCAGCATTGCAGGCAGATTCTTCACCAACTGAGCTATCAGGGAAGCCCAAGAATTTGGTAATCATAGATTAACTGGTAACAGGTTTGTAAACACCCAGACACGAGACATCGTTAAAAAACAAGTACTTAAAAACAAACCTTAAAAACTTAAAACTCAACTAGTTACAATTATTTAACATTTTATAAATATTTTATAATTGACAAGAGGGGCTTCATACAAATACGGGTACAACATTTTACATTTAAATAGACAAGGGGGGGACTCTCTCTCCCACGTGCATGTGCTCTCTCTCTCTCTCTCTCTCACTATCTCTCCCCCTCACTCTCTCTCCCCAGCTCCCCACTCACTCCTCCACTCTCTTCTCTTCAAGTCTTGGATTCTCCTGCTATCTTCTAAATAAAATAGAGCTGTAACACTGATTTGCCTAAGAGCTGTAGCACGGTTTGTCCAAGACCGAAGAGCTGTGACGCGCCGAGGGCTTTAATGTCCGTCGCTCCAAATCTTTGTTGTGACGAGACAAAGAACCAAGGAACATACACTAGTGTGACAGAAGGAATGATGCTAAAGCTGAAACTCCAGTACTTTGGCCACCTCATGCGAAGAGTTGACTCATTGGAAAAGACTCTGATGCTGGGAGGGATTGGGGGCAGGAGGAGAAGGGGACGACAGAGGATGAGATGGCTGGATGGCATCACTGACCCGATGGACGTGAGTCTCAGTGAACTCCGGGAGTTGATGGACAGGGAGGCCTGGCGTGCTGCGATTCATGGGGTCGCAAAGAGTCGGACACGACTGAGCGACTGATCTGATCTGATTATATAATTATCTTAAAACTTGCCAAATTATGAGGAAATTTTTCTTATATAACTTATATCAATTGATTATTTTTCTCTGGTAATTGGCCCTCAGTATTAAAAAATGTCCTCTCCAAAAAAATAAATAAACAATAGACAAGGGGGAAAAAAAACTCCCAGAAACCACACCAAAAGGGGGAGATATTATATAATGAAAATATTATTCATCATTTTTATCTAATCTGGGATCCAAATCGAATTCCAGCTGACTTATTTCAAACCCTAAAAGATTATACCATTAAAGTGCTGCACTCAATGTGCCAGCACATTTGGAAAACTCAGCAGTGGCCATGGGACTGGAAAAGGTCAGTTTTCATTCCAATCCAAAAGAAAGGCAATGCAAAGAATGTTCAAACTGTCGCACAACTGCACTCATCACACACGCTAGCAAAGTAATGCTCAAAATTGTCCAAGTGAGGCTTCAACATTATGTGAACCAAGAACTTTCAGATGTTCAAGCTGGATTTAGAAAAGGCAGAGGAACCAGAGATTAAATTGCCAACATCCGTTGGCTCATAGAAAAAACAAGAGAATTCCAGAAAAACATCTACTTCTGCTTTACTGACTACACCAAAGCCTTTGACTGTGTGGATCACAACAAACTGTGGAAAATTCTTAAAGGGATGGGAAAACCAGACCACCTTACCTGCCTCCTGAGGAACCTGTAATGCAAGTCAACAGGCAAGAGAATGAAACATGGAACAATAAACTGGTTCAAAATTGGGAAAGGATTATGCCCAGCCTATATACTGTCACCTTGCTTATTTAACTTATACGCAGAGTACACCATGCAAAATGCTGGGATGGCTCAATCACAAGGGGGAATCAAGACTGCCAGGGGAAGTATCAACAACCTCAGAAATTCAGATGATACCATTTTAATGTCAGAAAGTGAAGAGGAGCCTCTTGATGAAGAGGAGCCTCCTGAAGAAGATGAAAGAGTGAAAAATCTGGCTTAAAACTCAATATTCAAAAAGCTAAGATTATGGCATCACTTCACTGCAAATAGATGGGAAAAGTGGAAACAGTGACAGATTTTCTTTTCCTGGGATCTAAAATCACTGTGGATGGTGACTGCAGTCATGAAACTAAAAGACGCTTGCTCCTTGGAAGAAAAGCAATGACAAACCTAGACAGTACTTTAAAAAGTAGAGACATCACTTTACCAACAAAGGTCCACATAGTCAAAACTGTGGTTTTTCCAGTAGTCATGTAGGGATGTGAGAATTGGAACATAAAGAAGGCTAAGCGCCAAAGAACTGGTGCTTTCGAACTATGGTGCTGGAGAAGACTCTTGAGAGTTCCTTGAACAGCAAAGAGATCAAACCAGTCAGTCCTACAGGAAATCAACCCTGAACATTCATTGGAACAACTGATGCTGAAGCTCCCAATACTTTGCAGACCTGAGGCAAAGAGCTGACTCATTCAAAAAGAACCTCATATTGGGAAAGACTGAGGGCAAGAGGAGAAGGGGGTGGCAGAGGAAGAGATGGTTAGATGGCATCACCAACTCTATAGACATGAAGTGAGCAAACTCCGGGTGACATGGAAGCCTGGCAAGTTGAAGTCCACGGGATCGCAAAGAGTTAAGACATGACTTAGCGACTGAACAACAACAGATATCCAAAACTAGGGGCTACAGACAGCAAGAAGGGGGGATAGGGTGACGACAGGGGACAGAAGGGGATGTAAGTGAATAGAGAGGCTGTACCAGGAACTAGGGAACATACATAATTAACCCAGCTTTACACCTGAGGTCCAGAACAACAAATGATCTCACCCCAAACTGACAAGGCTGTGTTCCTACCACGTGTCCCTCAGAACACAGATTCAAAGATTCTTTATCAAGTTCTTGCACTTTTTGGTCCCTTTTATATTCTTAAAGATTATGCTGAACCAAATACAGGTTATATCTATCAGTATTTGGGCTTCCTCGCTGGCTCAGCAGTAAAGAATCCACCTGCAATGCAGGAGCCGCAGGAGATGTGTGTTCGATCCCTGGATCAGAAAGAGTCCCTGGAGAAAGAATCAGCAATCCACTCCAGTATTCTTGCTTTGGAAATTCCATGGACAGAGGCGCCTGGTGGGCTACAGTCCATGGGGTAGCAAAGAATCAGACACAACTTAGCGACTAAACAACATCAACAGCAAAAAGACATATACTGTGTACTTGCACTTATATGAGGTTCCTAGAATATTCAAAGGCATAGATACAGAAAGCAGAACATTGGTTGCCAGGGCCTGGGGAGAAGAGGGAATGGCGAATTTAATGGATATAGTTTCAGTTTTAGAAGACGAAGAGTTCAGGAGATGAATGGTGGTGATGGCTGCACAACATTATGGATGTATTTAATATGACTGAAATACACATTTTAAAATAGTTAATACATTTTATACTATGTACATGTTATCACAATAAAAAATGGGAGAAGTCCACTGCATGTTAATATAAATAACATTTTAATAAAATTCTCACATGTCCTCCTGTAGTCAATCGGTTATTGTATCACATGTCACACCGCTTCTGGAAAATTCTACTTTACAGTTGTGGAAAAGAATCAAAGAAGCAAATAATGTCTTAATGGTATTACCAAAACAGTTTTGATTTTGCAGACCCCCATTAAAAGGATCTCAGAACACATACAGGGGTCCACATTCCTACTTCAAGAACCCTGTACTACTCATATTAATGTTTTAAAAAACTGCTTAACATGGTTTAAAGCCTTCATCTGCCCATATATTTGATTACTTCCTAGGACTCTACTAGCCTCCTAATGAGCTAAAGAAAGGCATCCAGTGAGTCTGACCCTGGAGTGAAAGAAACCCACCACCCCTTCACCCCTGCCTGGGAGGAAAAAAATCAGAACTGGTAGAGGAGGGGAGAGTTAATGAGTGTACATGTCTGAAAAAGCAAAGTCGAAATTCTTATATTCAGAAAATTTAAGTCTTGATGGAAACTACTTGATGGAAACTAAATAAAGCAAAAGGAAATACTGGCTTCTCACGTATGCAAATGATGACCACCTTTTGCGTACCTTGGGTGACGAGAGGACTCCTATTATAGCCCCAGCATACAGCCTGTACACAGGAAGCAGTCAGTGAACGCTTACTGCAGTGACCCGAGGCCTTGAACACTCGCATCAGTAACCACAGACACATCAGAGATGGAGACAGAACAGTGAAGAACAGGGTTTCTGATGTTTTAGCAAACATCAGTGTGGTTTTAAAATTACACTATTTCAAAGTCAAGGGACTTCCTCAACAGTCTAGTAGTCCACTGCAGGGGACATGGGTTCAATTCCTGGTCGGGGAAATAACATCCCACATGGCCATGCGGTGTGGCCAAAAAACCCCCACAAACTTTACTCTCATAAGTAATTTTATGTGGTATACTTGGATCTGCCCATTCCCAAAGAAACCCCTTTGATAACACTGTTCTGGCCACAATCCTGCTTTCTTTCTTCTTCTCATATCCAAATCCGCCATAAATGCTGCCTTTCCAGTTCAATTCCTATTCTCCTCAGAGGCCCCTTGTTCACTCATTTCTTCTGCTCAGTATCCACCTTCTAGAGATTCCATTCTGATTCTGTTAGTACACATATTCACTTTCAAGTACTGCTGTTCAAATGGGAGAAGGAAATGGCAACCCACTCCACGGAGAATCCCAGGGACAGAGCAGCCTGGTGGGCTGCCGTCTATGGCGTCGCACAGAGTCAGACACAACTGAAGTGACTTAGCAGCAGCAGCTGTTCAAATAGTATCTAAAGCAAGATCAGTTCAAAACATGTTGCATTCAGCTAAATCTCACTGTGGACGAGAGGCTTTATCAAAAGCAAGAGTCCTCATTTAACACAATGCGTGTATGTGTGGCAATGAAAGCTGAAGGGGAAGCTCCTAATCCCTTCTTCCTTCCAGCTCCCTGCTGGGATGACTCAACTACCAAAATAACCCAGGGCCAGAGCTGGAGCCAGGAGAAGAGCTCCGACCTCGAGGCAACTGTGGGGCATCACTAGCTGCCTGAGAAAAACAGAGACCTGACAGACCACTCAGCCACGCCCAAGGTTGTAGAGGGTGTGTGTGTATGGGGGTGCTCTCAAGTGAGCTCACACCTGCACAACAAATGCCACGGGGGTTCACTAGGCAAGGAAACAGAAGTGTCCCTGCCACTGTGTAAAGTTCCGGGAAATTCCATTTGTTCCCCCTGATGCCTAAAGCAAAGTGGAAAATTACAAAATAGGAATAAAAGAGAGCTCACATGTAAGAAAGGCTTCCCTCAACATTCCTCAAATCAAAGAGTCCAACAAACCTGCGGCAAACACCCAATGGAGAAAAATCTTTATCTTCCAGTTCCTGTCAATTAACTACTGGTCAAAAGACCCTTATATCCTGCTCCTGGCGGGTGTTAAAGCATTACAGCTTTTACAGAAGAGCAGGGGCAAGAAAGACTACCAAGTCCTATAGAAGTACACAGTGATCCAGAAGAATGGCATATTGGTCAGCTCAGGCTGTCACAGCAAAAATACCAGAGACAGGGTGGCTTAAAGAGCAGAAATGTATTTTCTCACGGTTTGGGAAGCTGGGCGTCAGGGATCGGGGCACCAGCACAGGCAGCTCCTCGTGGCAAGCAGACGCTCAGCTTCTCACCGTGTCCTTATGAGGTGGAAAAAGCAAGCAAGCTCTCTGGTGTCTCCTATATGCACACTAATCCTATCAGATCGGGTGCCTACCCTTATGACCTAATTTAACCTAAATATTTCCACAAAGGCTCTATCTCCAAATAAGCTTTTACATCTGAATTCTGGGGGACACAATTCAGTCCACAGCAATGGAGAACAAGCCTACCAACTTCAAATTAAACCTAACAATGCAAAGCAAGATGAGTGCCTGTCACAAGCACAAGGCAGAGTCACAGAGGCACACAAGTTAATGAACGCTGTGCGGCTCCATGATTTTAAGAGGAGAACACACAGAATAACCTGCAGTGTTTTAGAAGTCATTATAGTGGTTATCTCAGGGGGAGGAAAGTGAAGTGATTAGAAGGAGGTAGAAGGGAGGACTTCTGGGGTTTAAGTCATGGTGTGTTTTTGCTCTGGGTCATGGTTTTGCAAATACTTATATTTTTTTCTCAATGTGTGCACTATATTTCAATATGGAGTTAATTTTTTTAAAGTCAGTGATGACTTTTAAAAAACTACAGTTCAAAAGTCAATAGCTAATGATGCCTAAAATTCAAAAATAAGAAAAAAACCTAAAGAACAGTTTAAAAGGCTGAAAGTGATTAGGAAACTGGGGTGGGGCCAGGGAACACTTAAAAAAACCAGCATCGATTCTTTAAACTGTGTAATAGATCATTAACTTGAATAAAAATAACTAAAGGGCTTCCCTGATAGCTCAGTTGGTAAAGAACCCACCTGCAATGCAGGAGACTCTCGTTTGATTAAGAAGCTCTTTCGTACCCACAGTGAGTACTTTCAGTTAAAGATGGCACACTAATCATGTGCGTTCGCTCTTCTCCCATCTGACAGTCCCATTAAACAATAAAGATTAAATGACCAAAAAAAAAAAAAAATGGCAAAGAGAATGGGAGAGGTAGCACCAGCGAACAAGAGATCTGAAACAATTTCTGGGAGACAAAAATCAGAGGTACACACAACAGGGCACACACAAGCCTAGAGTATGCTCAAGGAAGGATACAACCCAGGAAAAACTTCACTGACCACAGAAAACAATTCAATGCTGTGTACATGAAGGTCCGAGTGAAAGGCCAACTTTCATCCAAGCCACTGTGGAGCTAAGCCAGCCAACTCCACACACCTCATGTAAAGAGCTCTCAGGGTGCTTCTGAGTCCTCCGCTCTTGAAAATGTTTTCAAGACACCTGAGTTCAGTTCAGTTCAGTCGCTCAGTCGTGTCCAACTCTTTGCGACCCCATTGAACTGCAGCACTCCAGGCCTCCCTGTCCATCACCAACTCCCAGAGTTTACTCAAACTCGTCCATGGAGTCGATGATGCCATCCAACCATCTCATCCTCTGTCACCCCCTTCTCCTGCCTTCAATCTTTCCCAAAGCCTACAATCTTTCCTAATATTCCTTCCCATGTATCTGCTGTCACAAGAAAACATCGGTAACAATTAAGCCTCCTCCTATTTCAAAAAAAAGACAGCTGATTCACATTACTCATGGTAATTCCATTCTATAAATTCACTGTGAACACGGAATTGGTGGATACTGAACCACTGTTTCTAGAAGAGGTTCCTGTGAGCCCCTGGTCATAACATTTTCATCAACTGACCAATACATAACCTTGTTTTATGTTTCTGCTTAAGGACATCTCATTTACTATACGTTATTGATTTATTAACACTGACTAGCACTATCTACGGAGAAGGCAATGGCATCCCACTCCAGTACTCTTGCCTGGAAAATCCCATGGACAGAGGAGCCTGGTAGGCTGCAGTCCATGGGGTCGCTAAGAGTCGGACAGGACTGAGCGACTTCACTTTCACTTTTCACTTTCATGCATTGGAGAAGGAAATGGCAACCCACTCCAGAGTTCTTGCCTGGAGAATCCCAGGGACGGGGGAGCCTGGTGGGAAGCCGTCTATGGGGTCGCACAGAGTCGGACATGACTGAAGTGACTTAGCAGCAGCAGCAGCACTATCCAACCTCATACCTGAATGAAGCTTATCTCACAAATATATTTTCTCTATAAGGCGCTCACAGCCTTTGCCCTTAGAAACACTGGCTAGTTACCTCAGCCCTACAGTTGGGGGTCATTTTAAATAGCAAAATCACTATCAAAATGCACCAAAAAATGTGGAAAATATGGACTAAATAACCACAAAACAGGCATCTGTTAATAGTATGAAAGCTGAAAGAATGCCAAGTGTTACCTTGTTGGACCTCAGCAGAGCAAACACACATAAAGCAATTCAAACTTCTCACTGCTCTGTGCATGGCCAAAAAAGACTGCAAATGCACTGCTGGTATTGATTTCTGGATTGTAAACAAATTTTGGAGAGTATGTAAATTTGCAAATCTGGAATTTGTGAATAATGAGATTGACTAGTGGGTCTATTCTGAAGATGGACAGTGGTGATGGTTGCAAACAACATAAACGCACTTAATGCCACTGAGCTGCATACTTAAAAATGGCTAAAATAGTAAATTTTATGTTATGTATATTTTATCACAATAAAAAAGTGTTACAATTATGTAATTAAGTGCTTTTTAATTTGTAGAAAGTAGGTTTATGTCAAGTTCGTTTCTTTCTCTGCACACTAACTGTAAATAGTCGCTCAGTTGTGTCCGACTCTTTGCGACCCCATGAATCGCGGCACACCAGGCCTCCCTGTCCATCACCAACTCCCAGAGTTCACTCAGACTCACGTCCATCGAGTCAGTGATGCCATCCAGCCATCTCATCCTCTGTCATCCCCTTCTCCTCCTGCCCCCGATCCCTCCCAGCATCAGAGTCTTTTCCAATGAGTCAACTCTTCACATGAGGTGGCCGAAGTACTGGAGTTTCAGCTTTAGCATCATTCCTTCCAAAGAAATCCCAGGGCTGATCTCCTTCAGAATGGACTGGTTGGATCTCCTTGTAGTCCAAGGGACTCTCAAGAGTCTTCTCAGTTCAAAAGCATCAATTCTTCGGCGCTCGGCTTTCTTCACAGTCCAACTCTCATATCCATACATGACCACAGGAAAAACCATAGCCTTGACTAGACG
>NW_011494874.1:624363-655569 GCF_000754665.1 Bison bison bison
GTCTGATAGGTCTGACACTGTTTCCCCATCTATTTCCCATGAAATGATGGGACCAGATGCCATGATCTTGGTTTTCTGAATGTTGAGCTTTAAGCCAACTTTTTCACTCTCTACTTTCACTTTCTTCAAGAGGCTTTTTAGTTCCTCTTCACTTTCTGCCATAAGGGTGGTGTCATCTGCATATCTGAAGTTATTGATATTTCTCCCGGCAATCTTGATTCCAGCTTGTGTTTCTTCCAGCCCAGCGTTTCTCATGATGCACTCTGCATATAAGTTAAATAAGCAGGGAGACAATATACAGCCTTGATGTTCTCCTTTCCCTATTTGGAACCAGTCTGTTGTTCCATGTCCATTCTAACTGTTGCTTCCTGACGTGCATACAGGTTTCTCAAGAGGCAGATCAGGTGGCCTTTTCAGTTATATGTTATTAGACTACTAAGGCTATCTTTTACCATTCTGCTGGCTTACTTCCAAATCTGCTACTATTATTTCCAATAAAAGCAAACTGTTCAAAATATTCTTTTTGTGTGTCAACAGTTGTTTTGAAGAAAACATTCTATTAATCACTGCCCAAATCCCAGCAATGACTACTTACTGAGTTTTAACAGAGCAGCAAAGGGCAATACCTGGAACCACCTGAGAGAGATAATGAGGTCTTCTTTTCTTTGTTCGCTACTTATCTGAGTGGGGGCAGATTTTCTTCATACACTTCAACCAGAATCACATACCAAAATTGTCTGAATGCAGAGCAGACTTAAAATACAGCTACCTTCTATTAAAAGAGATATTAAAGTGAATTGCAAAAAATTTAAACAATGTCATTCTTTTTTGTACTTTGTTTTGGAAAATAAGTCATTTTTCATAAAAATATGTTATTTATATTAACAAGTAAAAGGTCTATTATTTTTAATAAATTAATACATATTTTAAGTTTCTTAGTGCTAACTTCTAAAACAGTAAACAGCAATAGATGTAACTCATATAAACAAAAGCTTGTTTTGAGTCCTCAATTTAAAAAGTTTAATGGAATTGTGAGATTAAAAAAATCGAAAACTACTGTTCAAATCAATGAAACTGCATATAACCACTGAAACCTACAATTTATGATTATGCAGCATTGGGGAAAACTGTTAAGGATAAAATTCTGAAGGGAAAAAACCAGCATACAAAATCAGGGCCAAAAGTATGCTGAAAAATATATATAGGATACGATATACCAAAATAATGGTATTATGCATATTTTGATTGGGGGAATTTTTTTCCTTTCTGGTCTCCAAACTTTCTGTAAAGCTGTTAACACAGTCTTGACACACACAAAATGTTGTAAACTAAAATCTCAAGAAGTTTAGCACATTCAAAGATGAAAAGCTGAGGTTTTATCATTCTTACAACCAACAACTAATGCTAATTGAGTACTCAGAGGCCGAGGACAAATGAGGTTCGAGACTGAAATCTGTTTTCCTCCCGCTCCCCTCTGGCCTCTCCTCTACCGCAGGACACGGACTGCCAGTGAACATGGGCAGCCACAAAAGCACAGAGCAGGCTGCGAGGACAACGGTGGGCACGCACTTCAGGGGCCTTCTGAAGGAGACAGGGTGCAGGCTTGAAAGGGCTCCGGACCCGGAGCTTCCAGGTGGCAGGAGCTGCTGGGCTAATTCCCAAGTCAAAAGTCTGCATAAAGAATGCTGCTGCTCCTCAGCCCAACCAATGACTACCGATTCCAGAAGTTAAAGAGGCTCTGGACTCCAAGTCAACAAGCCAGGAGAGGGCAGGAGTGAGGCATGAGAGGAAAAGGGGGGGATTAAGTGTCAGACTGCCACTGAGGAGGGGTGGGACCACGGAGCTTCCCAAGCAGAACAGAGGATTCTTAATCTAGAGAACAGAAGGGTCCCAGAGAAGAGATGGCAGAGATACCTGGGTCCTCCAATAAAAGCACTGGACAACTCCCAAATGAAAGTGGTCAAACATATTCTATGCACGCAAACCCAGCTTCCGATCAGCTTCTTAGGGTTCCACCTAAGACAGACAGACAACCAAGACTTACCAGATTCCAAATGAAGTCTCTAAGGAAGACACCAAGAAAGAATCCCAGCGACAAGAGAAACAATGTAGGGAACAAGAACAACAAAAAGAATCATGCTTTTTACTATCCTCAGGGAGTTAACAGAAGAAACAGCACTGATACCAGAACTGGACGCTATAAAGACAAATAATCAGAGAACAAGAAAGAACCGGGGGGAGGAGGACACCCACAGGAGCATACACACATTTAAGAGAAAGACTGGAAGATACAGACATGTCCCAGAAAGCAGAACAGAGAGAAAACAAAACAAAAACCCAGAAACTAAAAAATCAAGCCTCTTGAGAATTCACTGGTGGTCCAATGGTTAGGCCTCAGCACTTTCACTCCCAGGACCCAGGTTCAATCCCTGGTCACAGAACTAAGATCCTACAAGCCGTATGGCACAATCAAAAGTCATATAAATCAAGGCCCTTTGCAAGGCTTCCAATCTCTGATTAATTGAAACTCCAAGGAATTCCCTGGTAGTCCAGTGGTTAGGAATCCACACTTTCACTGCAGGGGGCACTGGTTCAACCCCAAGTCAGGGAACTAAAGACCCCATGGACTGCAGTATGCCAGGGTCCCCTGTCCTTCACCATCTCCCAGACTTGCTCAAACTCATGTCCATTGAGTTGGCGATGCCATCCAACCATCTCATCCTCTGCTGTCCCCTTCTCCTCCTGTCTTCAATCTTTTCCCAGCATCAGGGTCTTTTCTAATGAGTCAGCTCTTTGCATCAGGTGGCCAAAGTATTGGAGCTTCAGCTTCAGTCTTTCCAGAGAATATTCAGGACTGATTTCCTTTAGGATTGACTGGTTTGATGTCTCTTAACATACCATATAATAACTCTTTATCTTCTACTGACTGAATGAATTAAGTCTGTGAATTACCAAAATCACCTCCTGAAGCACTCTGGGTTTTCTTTAGAGGTCTTAGTACCTCAATAGGAAAGACACATCCTATTCCCATAAAAGGGCAAGAGAATGCTGATGGAAAAACTTTCGTTTTCAATGGGCTGACTGGAGAACAGTACCAAGTGATAAAAATACAATAACTATAGTTTTTAGGTTTCTTTTAATCTATTGGGAATATTATAATAAACCTGTAATAAAATATATACTATAATAAACCTATAATAAAATCAACTGTCTAAAAAAACTTCAGTTTTTTTATCATAGGACCCAGCAATCCCACTCCTGGATTAATTATCCTAAAGAAATTAAAATTTATGCTCACATAAAGACCTGTACAGGGACTTCTTTGGTGGGCTAGTGGTTAAGACTCCACCACATTCCCAATGCAGGGTGCAGATTCAATCCCTGGTGGAGAACTAAGATCCCTTATGCCACATGGTGTGCCCCCCACCCAAAAAAAGTGGAATATAATAAAAATTCATCTGATAGACTAAATGGCGAGAAGATCAAGGAAATTCTTATAAGAATAATCATCAGGGAACTTTAACCTACTTCAAAAAATCAAAATGTACAATCAAAAGCTGCAGTAATAAAAACACCATGACTGGGCATAAAACTAAATAAATTAAATCAGAGAGACAAAAGGGAATTTAACAATCGGGGGAAAGAACCAATGATCCAGGGAAAGCAGTAATGCATGTAGGGGGAAAAAGTTAAGACTCTACACCTCATACTAATCCTCCAAAATACACAGTAAGTCAATTAAACATTCAAATGCCAGTCACAGCAGTATTTAAAGAAAAAAACAGAATCATTTTTACAATCTGGGAAAAAAAGTAAACTGTTCTCACCAAGACATGAAACCCAGACAGATCAGACTGATGTCTAAAAACACATAAAAGGTTTAAATCACTAAGAGGAAAAGAGAAAAGAGACACAGATAAAGGATATACAGCAGGAAGCTTATTTTAAAAAGAAAATATAAATGACACAAATATATGAAAATATCATCAATGTAAGCAGCTATCAAAAAAGCAATCTTTTTTAAAAAATATCATTTTTTTGTTTATTCGATAGACAAAAATTATCTACAGTGTTAGCAAGGGTGTAGAAAAACAGGCACTCTCATTCATTTTGGTAGGCTAATAAAGCAGTACGACATTCTCTCAAAACCAATTTAGCAGTACCTAGTACTCTTGCCTGGAAAATCCCATGGACGGAGGAGCCTGGTGGGCTGCAGTCCATGGGGTCGCTAAGAGTCAGACACGACTGAGCGACTTCACTTTCACTTTTCATTTTCATGCACTGGAGACGGAAATGGCAACCCACTCCAGTGTTCTTGCCTGGAGAATCCCAGGGACGGGGGAGCCTGGTGGGAAGCCGTCTATGGGGTCGCACAGAGTCCGGACATGACTGAAGCGATGCAGCATCAGCAACATTACGGTATAAAAATACAGAAACATCACTTTGCTAACAAAAGGTCCATATAGTTAAAGCTATGATTTTTCCAGTAGTCATGTACAGATGTGACAGCTGGACCATAAAGGCTGCATGCCAAAGAATTGATGCTTCTGAACTGTGGTGTTGGAGAAGACTCGAGAGTCCCTTGGACTGTAAGGAGATCAAATCAATCACTCCTAAAGGAAATCAACCCTGAATATTCATTGGAAGGACTGACGGTGATGGTGAAGTTTCAATACTTTGGCCACTTGATGCCAAGAGCTGACTCACTGGAAAAGACCCTGATGCTGTCAAAGATTGAAGGCAAAAGGAGAAGGGGGTGGCAGAGGATGAGATGGTTAGACAGCATCACTAATTCAATGGACATGAATTTGAGCAAACTCTGCGAGTTAGTGGAGGACAGAGAAGCCTGGTGTGCTGCATTCCGTGGGGTCGCAGAGTCAGACACAACTTATCGCCTGAACAGCAACAAACTACAGTCTCACATTCCCTCTGAACCAGGACTTCCAGACATCTAGGAATTTATCCTACAGAAACACTCTTAATAAAGGACAGAAAGTTATGTTTAAGGATATTCAGTGCAGATGTTCGTAATAGCAAAAAAATCAGAAACCACCCAATGCCCATCAATATAGGTAAACTATGGTGCCAGGACACACTAGAAGGCAACGCCCCTAAAGAGAGTATGTCAGGTCCAGAAGCACTGAAATCCAGACGTGATGAAGATGTGACTGAGCACTTGGTAAGAAAAACCACCATTATGTCCTTTCTTGTTAAAATAAACAAAAATTACTGTGTCTATAAAGAACTGTGGTAATGTATACCAAACTGCTGAAAGTGATCCTCTGAGAAGAGAGAAAGTTTAAGGAATTTTATTTTCTACATAATGAGTTTCTATAATGTTTATATTTTACATGACTCTGGGTAAGACCTACAATAGGGGGGAAAAAAAGTAAAATCAATTTTTTCAGACCTCAAAAAAAAAAGTGTTTTAAGTTAGCCACTATATAGTCAAATTCAAGCATTTCTGGAGAGAACACACTAGATGTAAACATGGCAAGTCTCACTCCAGCACAAGTAAGTTATGTAAAAGGCGAGAGGGTCTGTCTGTCTCACTCCTCTTTTAACCCACCATCTCTATCTATATAAGGAAACTGGCCAAGTAACCACCTGAAACTGGTTGGGGGAAATAAACTCAGAGGTTCTGTTCCTTATTTCAAAAAGTTTGGATCTAGGGCAGCAAAGAAAGCTCCACTAACTCATGCTATTTACTGATTCCAAAAGCAGTCCCAGCATCTCTATGGAGTCTTAACTAGGGAACTGCCACTAAAATTGAGATGAAACGTGAGGAGGCAAATTTTTAGTTACAGTCTTTACTTAAGACTCCAGTTAGAATAGACCAATGATGCACAATCTTCTTCAGGTCCCAGAACACAGAGGAAGTTAGAATATTTGTAGGGCAAACTGTAGCAAACCCAGGGTGGGTCTCACTCCAGCAGGCCCTTGCACAGTGGACTGCAGGCCTCAGCACATCTTAACACTGCCTTGGCACACATATCAGGAGGCTCCATTACATGGGAATTATTTCTTTACAGTTTCCTTCAAAAGTAGCATTAAGTTCATCCAATAAATATTTATCAAGTACAGGGGGAGAATGGACACATGGCTGAGCCCCTTCGCTGTTCACCTGAAACTATCACAGCACTATGTTAATCGGTTATATCCCAATATAAAATAAAGTTTTTTAAAAAATTTATTAAGTACTTAATAAGGCTTCCCTGGTGGCTCAGTGGTAAAGAATCCATCTGTCAACACAGGTGATGTGGGTTCAATCCCTGGTCTGGGAAGATTCCCTGGAGAAGGAAAAAGCAATCCACTCCAGAAAATCCACTGCCTGGAAAATCCCATGGACAGAGGAGCCCAGGAGTTACAGTCCATGGAGTCGAAAAAGAGTCAGACACAACTTATCGACTAAACAACGAGCACCTAGTATGTGCCAAATATGGCTAAGTGCTGATATCTTCCCCATAGATTAGAGTGGAAAGACAGATAAATAAGCAATTTGCAATATAATTGTAATTATAATAGTAAAACATACTACTTATTTAACTGTAATGGTAAAAATGCTAGCTAGGGAAAAAGTACCGTGATTTTTAACATGAGTGCCATGCCTGGGGAAAGGGAGTCTGTTAATCACTACTTTCCCCAAGAAGTGACTCCAACACAAAAGGATGAAGTGTATTTTAGGCAAGAAACAGCAGGTAACAAAGATCCAAGAAACTATGTAAAAAAAGGCAGAACAGAGACTTTCCTGGTGGTCCAGTGGTTAAGAATCCACGGTTCAGTGCAGAGGTCACAAGTTTGATCCCTGGTTGGGAAACCAAGACCCCACGTGCTGCAGAGCGACTCAGCCTGTGCGCCACAACTAGAGAAAAGCCTGCACACCAGCAAATGGCCCGTGTGTCTCAATGAAGACCCAGCGCAGCCAAAAACCAAACACACCAGAACAGTTCTGTGCTGCACAAAAAGAATGTGAGGAGGGAGTTAATTAAGGAGCAGTTTTAATGGAAGTGTTTTTTATAAACATGGAATGTGGTTGAGCAGAAAGCAAATATGACAAAAATTAGGAAAGCATGTGCCTTTCTATATAATAACCTATCGAACATAAGCTATGAGATAAATGTTTGGGGAGATGAAGAAGCTTCTTGATAAATCTATAAAAACAGTCAACACGATTTTTGCAAGTACCATGAGCTTATAATGAAGTTAAAACATTTTTACTGTGGTGGAACATATTTACCACTGAAAAAGAACGCTATCTCTTTATAAAGGCAAAATCATTCAAACACTCAATATGTAATCTTTACAACAGAGAAAGAAATGAGAAAGTAAATGAAAAGTAAAGAAATGAGAAAGTAAAACAACTCCCAGGATAATTAATATATAAGCTTCCTATTCTTAAAAAAGGTTTAACTAGCTTACAGAAAGCCCAAATATATACATTGTGTTCCTCTTTGTCTCACATGGAAATAAACGGGAAAGTGTATTAACAGAAACCCAAGCATAATTCGTTACTTACCTCTCTGCCTGTAAGGATGTGTCTTGCCAACTTCACTTTTGCAAAATTCCCCTTGCCGATAGTTTTTAACAGCCTGTAGTTTCCAATGTGAGGCTGTTCATCTGCACAGGAAGCTATAGAGTTTCTACACCGTGCTCCAGAGCGCCCAGAGCGAGAGGTAACTTCTTGCCGCCCGTCTCCATGTGACGTGTGCTGCAGTAAAATAGACAACAAAGGGCAGGGAATGAGGAACCCACAGTAGTTGACAAGGTTAAAGAGTCTCCAGTTGAAGAAACAAAACATCTCTGCTTTAATTTAATCCCACTACATATGGCACTTTATGGGGACTTGCCCATGTGATATAAACTCATGAGGAAAATAAAATGCTGAGAAGAGAAATACCAGTCTTGAACTTCAACTGGGTGTTCAGATAGATGAAGATTATTTTCTGTAATGTGGCTATACCATAAAATAGGAGAAAGAAGACTGCCTTACAGTCATAAAGAACTTAACTTTCCCACATGCTATTAAATACACCAGCACATATTATAGTCAATACACCTTATGATATAGGTAGAACAGGTAACATCACCATTAACCAGATGAGGATACTTTGAGATTTATTCACCACCAAATCACTAGTGAGAAATTCAAAAAGAATATGGATTCCCAACTTCTTTCTAAACTATGCTGCTAACAATGATTTTTAAGACAGTGTGTGCCAGACTCTAAAGCCCTTGATAAACATTTGTTGAACAGATGAATACAGTATTCAACATACTCCAAAAAGGTAAAACAAATCATAAACACCTCTAACCACATTAAACAGAAAGGTGCTCGAGTGACAAAGTGCCTGATGAGGACAGCGCTGCATGCGTGAGCAACCAGCTGCCTAGCGCTTCCTCTCTCCATACCTCACTGAGCGCCAACTGCTTTGTCTCCTCTCGGGACACTGTCAAGCACCTTCATCCCTTTCTCCTCTTGTCCAGGAAAACACCCCTTGTTTCTCATGTTCACTCTCTACCTGTAGGTCAAACAAGCCTGATTCTAGGTGATAAACATAAGAAACTACACTTTGTAACACATTCTTATCAAGGAAAAATGGAAAAAAAAAAAAAAAACCAACTAGTATTTTACAGTGAGAGCTTAAGAATTTGTGCCATCAACCTCTGAATTCCTCAAAAGATATCCTTTTCAGAATGTCCACATTAATTTCCATCTACATTTTTATATTCCTCTAAGTAAATCTCTGTCATTCCTGTACCAAGTTTTGAGATAGGTTTTCTTCTATTTTAAGTTAAAAAGACTTTTACAAACTGGTTACAAATCTAAACAACTTTATTCCTGTAGCAAAAAGATTCTAATTTTCAAATGAGAATTTTGGGAAAATAGCCCATTACAAACAAGGAATAGCAAGGAGAGATAAGGCCTTCAGTGAACAATGTAAAGAAGTAGTGGAAAACAACAGAATGGGAAAGACTAGAGTTCTCTTCAAGAAAACTGGAGATATCAAGAGAACATTTCATGCAAGGATGGGCACAATAAAGGACAGAATGGCAAGGACCTAACAGAAGCAGGAGACTTAGAAGAGGTAGCAAAAATACACAGAACTGTACAAAAAAGGTCTTAATGACCAGGATAACCACGATGGTGTGATCACTCACCTAGAGCCAGACATCCTGGAGTGTGACGTTAAATGGGCCTTAGGAAGCATTACGACAAACAAAGCTAGTGGAGGTGATGGAATTCTAGCTGAGCTACGGAAAGATCCTCAAAGATGATGCTGTTAAAGTGCTGCACTCAATATGTTGGCAAATTTGAAAAACTCAGCAGTGGCCACAGGACTGGAAAAGGTCAGTTTTCATTCCAATCCCAAAGAAGGGCAGTGCCAAAGAATGTACACTGTGTACAACTGCACTCATCTCACACGCTAGCAAGGTAATGCCCAAAACCCTTCAAGCTAGGCTTCAACAGTACGTAAACCGAGACATCCCAGGTGTACAAGCTGGTTTTAGAAAAGGCAGAGGAACCGGAGATCAAATGCCAGCATCTGCTGAATCATAGAAAAAGCAAGAGAATCCCAGAAAAACGCCTATTATGCTTCATTGACTAGGCTAAAGCTTCTGACTGTGTGAATCACAATAAACTGTGGAAAGTTCTTAAAGAGCTGGGAATATTACCTGCCTCCTGAGAAAGCTATCTGTACGCAGATCAAGAAGCAACAGCTATTTAAAACCTTACATGGAACAACTGACTGGTTCAAAATTGGGAAAGGAATACGACCAGGAGTATGTCAAGGCTATATATTGTCACCCTGCTTATTTAACTTATATGCAGAGTACATCATGCAAAATGCCAGGCTGGATGAATCACAAGTTGGAATCAAGATTGCAGGGAGAAACAACAACCTCAGATATGCAGATGATATCACTCTAATGGCAGAAAGCAAAGAGGAACTAAAGAGCCTCTTTATGAGGGTGAAAGAGGAGTGAAAAAGCTGGTTTAAAACTCAACATTCAAAAAACAAAGATCACGGCATCCAGTCATTTTATGGCAAACAGAAGGGGAAAAAGTGGAAGCAGTAACAGATTTTCTTTCCTGGGCTCCAAAAATCACCACAGATGGTGACTGCAACCATGAAATTAAAAGACGTCTGCTTCTTGGAAGGAAAGCTATGACAAACCTAGACGGCATATTAAAAAGCAGAGACATCACTTTGCTGACAAAGGTCCATCTAGTCAAAGCTATGGTTTTTTTTTTAGAAGGAAATCAACCCTGAATATTCACTGGAGGGACCTGATGCTGAAGCTCCAATGCTTTGGCCACCTGATGCGAAGAGCCGACTCATTAGTAAAAAAGACCCTGATTCTGGGAAAGACTGAGAGCAGAAGAAGGGGGCAGGAGAGGATGAGATGGTTGGATGGCATCACCGATTGAATGGACACGAGTTTAAAGATAACTCTGGGATATAGTGAAGGACAGGAAAGCCTGGCATGCTGCAGTCCAAACAGCAACAAAGTACTGTTTTAAAATAATTTTGGTAAACGTGTTTCATATATGCTTATTTCCAAACTAGACATGTTTCCTAAAAACAAGGACAGTAATTTACTATCCCTTGTATCTTAGAATAGTAGACATATATAACAGGTACTTAATGAACACTGCAAAGTGAAAAGTGTTAGTTGCTCAGTCGTGCCCAACTCTCTGGGACTCCATGGAAAGCAGCCCACAAGGCTTCTCTGTCCATGGGATTTTCCAGGCAAGGATACTAGAGAGGTTTGCCATCTCCTTCTCCAGGGATCTTCCTGATCCAGGGATCAAACCTGGGTCTCCTGCACTGCAGGCAGATTCTTTACCAACTGAGCCACAGGGAAGCCTTAATAAATATTGGAACGACTAAATAAATGATATCAAAACACTAATCACTGTAGCATTCAGATGGTTAAATTACAAGAAATTTTTATTTCCCAAATTTCTTTCTTCTATTCAAATATTTATTGAATGATAATGTATAATAGATTTTATATAATTATGAGCTAGGCACTGTTCTGAGTGTCAGAAACCCAGCAGAACATAAAACAAAGTCCCTGTAACCATGAGGTGTATGTCAAGCGGTTTTGCTATTTATACAATGAAAACACAGTTATTAAAATTAAACTACTATTCAAAATTTTGGTTATAAAAGCTTTTTAAATGCAAACATAGACTTTTAATTTATATGTTCATAAATTCAACCCTTCATGTATTAATTAGTTTACAGAAAATTAGTTTTCTGGAGTGTGGCACAGTTAAGTAGACAAAATATTAACTTTTGCACAAATCAACTGTCTTCTACTACATGTAAAATAGAAATATTAGAAGAACCTTAAAATTCATAGCAGAGAAGGCGATGGCACCCCACTCCAGTACTCTTGCCTGGAAAATCCCATGGATGGAGGAGCCTGGTGAGCTGCAGTCCATGGGGTCGCGAAGAGTCAGACACAACTGAGCAACTTCACTTTCACTTTTCACTTTCACACATTGGAGAAGGAAATGGCAACCTACTCCAGTGTTCTTGCCTGGAGAATCCCAGGGACGGGGGAGCCTGGTAGGCTGCCGTCTATGGGGTCGCACAGAGTCGGACACAACTGAAGTGACTTAGCTTAGCTTAAAATTCATAGGCATGAAGTTTATACCTTTGCTTACTCTCCAATCTATTTATAATAAAAAAATAACTCCTGAGACTTCTCAGGCGGTCCAGTGGTTAAGACACTGCGCTTCCATGGCAGGGGGCCCAGATCCATCCCTGGTCAGAGAACTAAGACCCCACATGCTGTGCGAAGTAAGGCCAAAACATTAAAAAAACAAAACACAAACAACTGCCCCCCCAAACTAACTCCTTAGCACTACATCCACTGGTATGTTAGGAGAACAGAGATGTCTGTTTTGTTTATTATCAGATATTCCCAGAAACTGTAACAGTGCCTACTATGGACTCCTACTGCACGAATACCAGATGAAGTCAAGGTCCTCTCTGATCTAAGCCATTACTCCTCGGCCGCTCCATCACCCACTATTTTCTAGCGTGATTCTCTCCCCAGTCTGAGTGCCCTTTCTTCCATTCAAACCTAAGGACATCCTACTCTTTCCCGTATGCTTGAATCATTTGTCGCCATCTTTAAGCAATCTTCCCTGACTCTCCCTGCGTCCCAGCAGAACTGCTTTTTCTTTGGACTCCCAATGTACTTCGCTTGTATCTGTCTCTATCTTGCTACTTTGTCATAGACACTTATCCACCACACTACACTGACTTCCTACAGAAACTCACTCAACTTGAGGTTCCACACAGTCATTTGTCCAAGTATGGCCGATGAGATACGAGTGAAAGTGAATATGTCATTTTCATGCTGAAGTCTTTACTGACAGTGCTTGACTCAAGCCCTGTGTTCTTCTGTTCTCCTGAATTTAGAATCCTGTCCAAAGAGTGAAGGTCAGAGGACCAAACGGCCTGGAAATGGAGATCAGGCTTCATAGAGTCAATGTTAAGCCACTAAGATTCTGGTCATCTATGTCACCACAGCATAACCTAGCCTACGTAATACACCCTCATGCAAATAAACACTAATACAAACCCAAAAAGAAACCTGTATTTTCCCACAAGAATATAAACTCATATAACAGATTGAAATAGCTGATGTTTGCTAAATTCCAATAGAGTTAAACTCAGAATATTTAGTTTGATAAACTCCCTAAATTTTAAAATCTAAGGTTTTTAACTAAAAAATTCTCTCAGAACAGAAGCAAATTAAACTGCATTTTGATTCTACTTGGCTTCCATCTTCCCCATGCATCCATGAGTAGGCCCAAAGAAGAAAAAATTTCCTAGCGTTTTAGCAAATAAATAAATTCTTGTACTAATAGCCAATTTATCCATAAATTTTTTTCTCCCTAAGGTGACAAAAAGTGATATAATAGTAGCCACTTTTTGTGGAAGCACTAAAAACCCAACAGGCACTCAAAGCTGTTTAATTTAATCTTTATTAAAGAGTAAAAGAAGGGTGGGATGATTTGGGAAAATGGCACTGAAACATGAATAATATCATATATGAAATGGATCGCCAGTCCAGGTTTGATGCATGATACAGGGTGCTCAGGGCTGGTGCACTGGGATGACGCAGAGGGATGGTATGGGGAGGGGGGGGGGGGGGGGGTTCAGGATGGGGAACCATGTGTACACCCATGGCGGATTCATGTTGATGTATGGCAAAACCAATAAAATACTGTAAAGTAATTAGCCTCCAATTAAAATAAGTACATTTATATTAAAAGAAAAAGAAAAGAGTAAAAGAGTCCAGATCTTTCTCTCTCTCAGGGAATTGAGCTGAACCATTTTATCCACCAAGAACACTAGAACATGGGCAGTGCTACTAAAAATTTTGCAGAATCAAGGCAAAAATAAAAAAGTATTAACAAATTCATAAAGTGTTCATTTTCAAACTAAAGTTTCTGTTTAATGCAAAATATTTAAGCTGCTAGGTAATGTTATTAAGGAGTGGAGCAAAACTGTAGGTATCTACTCAACATCCATACCTCCCTTCTTATCTAACAGAAGCCAGACGTGAATCTGGGGAGGAAACATGGCCAGTGAAATTCTTGTTTTCCCAAACTTCTCTGTAGCTGGAGGTAGCACATGGCTTGGTTCTGGTCAGTTCTCATTAGTGAAAGTCTACTGGGTGGTCCTGGAAAAATTCTGTTTCTCATAAAGGCAGACAGGCACACTAACTAACACGGCCTCTTCCTCCCTTCTGCTGCCTTGAATGCAGCCACAAGAGCTACAGCTCTGTAAGTTACCCTGTAGTTGTAGGTCTCAAACAGGAGAGAAAAGACAAGAATATTTTTAAAAACCACCAACTCCAACAATATTGAATTGCTGAACCAAAGCTAGAGGCCGTCTAGATTTGTTTTGTGAGACAAATAAACCCTTATCTGGTTAAGCCATGGTATAAGTTAGTTACTTTTAGCCAAAGCACTACTAAACTGTCCCAGGTGCCATATCAATACTGAAGAAAGAAGCAATAAAGAGTGAATGAGAAGTGCACTCCATTTCGTTATACATATTAGTTCTTCTTTTAAAATGTGTCTACATGTAGAAGAGCTCTAGAAACTACAAAGAGGTATCACCTCACACCAATCAGAATGGTCATCATCAAAAACCCCAATGTTCACTGCAGCACGGAAGCCACCTAAATGTCCATCAGTGAAACATATATATAAAATGGAATAGTGTGTGTGTTCAGTCACTCAATCTGTCTGACTCTTTCCAACCCCATGGACTGTAGCCTGACAGGTTCCTCTATCCATGGAATTTTCTAAGCAGGAATACTGAAGCGGCTACTACTAAAAGTCTAGAAAGTTTATTATCTTATGACTTAAAAAAATTTTGAATGAGGTTTAAAAATTAATCCAATTCTGAGAATATAAAGAAATACTATGTTGTTAAAAAGAAACAAAACAGGAAATTAACATGATACCATATTAATGAAAGTATAGATTTTGTTCAAATTTCACAAAATTTTATGCTACTGTCCACTATTTGTGTTCATACCTTATTCAAGATTCCCCATTGTACTTAAACTGCATCAAGCAGTTTCAGCTGCATGCAACAAATTCTGGCCAATTCTCTTCTCATTTTTATTTTGTTACAAATATTTTCTAATTGTCCTTGTTATGGCTTCTTAGATACACCCATCATTTAAAAGTGAACATTTAATTTCAAAAAAAAAGGTAACCAACAAGGACCTACTGAATAGCACAGGGAACTCTGCTCAATGTGATGTGGCAGCTTAGATGGGAGGGGAGTTTGGAGGGAGAATGGATACGTGTATATTAATGGCTGAGTCCCTGTGCTGTGCACCTGAAACTATCACAACATTGTTATCAGCTATACACCAATATAAAATACAAAGAAAAAAAAATACCCGAGCAGGTTGCCATTTCCTACCCTATGGAACTCAGGCATCAAACCTATGTCTCTTGCGTCTCCTGCATTGGCAGGTTGGTTCTTTATCGCCAACTGGGAAGCCCCATGATGCAGTATTACTCAGCCATTAAAAAAAAAAAAAAAAGAAACAATGCCATATGCAGCAACATGGATGGACTCAGAGATTGTCATACTGAGTAAAGTAGGTCAGACGGAATGACAAGCATCATGTGTTATCACTTGTATGTGGAATCTAAAAAAAATGGTAAAAACGAACCTATTTACCAAAAAGAAGCAGAGTCACACATGTAGAAAACGAACATGGTTACCAGAGGGAGCAAGTGGGTGGGGGACAAACGAGGGGGCTGGGAGTGGCATGTACATATAACCACAGTGTAACAGGTAACGAACAGCCTACGGTACAGCACGGGGAACTATTCCCAACTCTGTAATGCTCAACATGGGAATGAGGTCTAAGAGCGGATGTAGGTTTAACTGGCTCACTCTGCTGTACAGGAGAAACTAACAGCACTGTAAAACAACCATACTCCAATAAAAAAAAAAGAAAACCTAGAGGGAAACAGAGCCACAGAACATAAACTATTGTGCTTATGGTGACACAAATGAGAACATACCTTAGACACATGCACACGGAAAAAAATTTTTTTAACTGTATGATTTTTTAAACTGTATGATTCCAGGTTTGCCCTTGGATCTATGTGCTAAAGCACCAACCTGAAATTTGAGAGGCCTACTTAAGAAATCAGGTTTAAATGTCTACAACAACAACTTTATACCATATCTGAACTCTTCCTGAACAGAGCTCGGCCTTGTCTATAAAATGTGTGCCCACACATCCTTTCTAATCCTTCAAATAACAAGCCACCTCATTAACACATGAGCAGGATTTTCAAAAGTGGGGGGGGGGGGATTTACAAAAGGTGGGGGGGGTCTACAAAGCCAAACTATGACAGTAAAAAGCTGTTCTACAAGTATTTTATACTTTAGAGATATTCACAAAGCCAAAATTTACTTTTGAAAACAACTGAGCAGTTATTTCATTCACTGAAGGAAACATACCTGTTAGGACTGAATCACTTGTGTTTTTAAAAATTTAGCAAACTGGGAATAGAATGGAACTTTCTCAATCTGACAAAAATCACAGACCAAAAACCCTTTAACAAATATTACACTAAATAGAGACTTTATTTTATTTTTATTTTTTGGCGGCACTGGGTCTTCACTGCTGCGTATGGGCTTTCTCTAACTGCAGAGAGCTGGGGCTACCCTCCAGCTGTGGTGCGTGGGCTTCTTCTCACTGTGGTGGCTTCTCTCGTTGCAGAGCACGGACTCTACAGCATGACAGCTCAGCAGTTGTAGTGCATGGGCTTAGCCGCCCCATGGCATGTGGAATCTTCCCAGACCAGGGATCAAACCCGTGTTCCCTGCATTGGCAGGCAGATTCTTAACCATTGGACCACCAGGGAAATCCTAAACAGAGAAACTTAGAATCATTTTCTTAAAATCAGAAACAAGACAAAGCTGCCTATTATCACTACCATTATTTAACAAAAAACTGGAGCTCATGGCTAATACTTTTAGGAAAAACTTATAAGAATCTTAAAAAGAGAGAGAAAATGTCATTATTTGTAGATGATATAAACTACCTGCAAACCAAAAGAACTGGAAGTACCACTGGAACTCAAGAGAGAGCTTAGCAAGGTGCAAGATCAACCTATAACAAAAGTTCCCTACACTAGTAGTAACCTACCACAAAATTTAAGTAAAAAATAACCTTCATAATAGCAATAAAAAGTAGGTAGAAATTAACTGAAGACTAACTGAAGCAAGAGCTCCCTGGACAAAGCCTTAAATTTTCAATAAAAGACATAAAAGATACTCTAAATACTGTAAAATGGGAATTCCACACTCTTGGACAGATAATATTATACATTCTACCCAAATTTATCTATAAGTTCAAGGCAATCTCAATTAACATTTCCAGCCAGTAGTTTGAGTAATTTCAAACTTACTCCAAAGTGTACATGGACAAATATTTCATGGCTACCAGGTTAGCCTTAAAAAAGAGTTAAATAAAGCTCAGAAATAAAAAGTGATCAAGGTTAAAACCAGTAACAAGACATACCCGCATCACACTGTACCCTCAAAAGCATGTACTAAGAGCGACCCAACATCTTTTCTGTGGCTTTCTTGCCAAAAGGATATAACCTTAATCTAATTCTGAGAAAACATTAGACAAACTTAAACTGTGGGATCTTTGACTGGATCTTGAAACACAGAAAAGAACCCTGGAGAAAAGCAGGTGACAATTCAAGTAAGTTCTGCAGCCCTTGTTAACGGTATTGGGCCAGTGTTAATTTTCTAGTTTTGGTTTGGGCTTCCCTGGTGGCTCAGACGGTAAACCATCTGCCTGGAATGCAGGAGACCTGGGTTCAATCCCTGGAGAAGGAAATGGCAACCCACTCCAGTACTCTAGCCTGGAAAATTCCATGGATGGAGGAGCCTGGTAGGCTACAGTCCATGGGACTGCAAAGAGTCGGACACGACTGAGCGACTTCACTGGTTCACTGGTATCTAAGTGGTCAACATCAGGGGAGACTAAGTGAAAAGTACACACATACTCTGTACTAATCTCACAATTTTAAGTCTGAATTGATTTTAACATGAAGTTTGATAAGCATATACATATAAAGATACAAAGATTACAATATTCTATAAAGCCATACTAATTTTTAAAGAAAAGAAAACCTATAGGGTATTGGCACAACAGTAAAATAGACAATGCAACAAAACACCAAGATAAAAGCCACTGAATGTACGGGACCATAAGATACAATGAAAGCAATCCTATAAACCACTGGGGAAAGGACGGACTATTGAGTGGACAGCAGGAGGAAAACTGATTCACTGGATCAGTCTACAGAGAAAAATAAAACTAGACCCCTATCTAAGTCCCTGTGCAGAAGGGACGTTCCCTTTTAATCTAAAGGGACTAAAAAACCCACATGTGAAATATAAAATGAAATTTAAGAAAATATCCTTGTGAGCCAGATATTTAAGCAAAACCTCAAATGCACAAACTTAAGGCAAACATTCATCTGAGTTACACCAAAATTAAGAGCTTCTGTCCAAAGGGACTTCTACGAAGATGATAGAAGATACGTGCAATGTCTTAAACCTACATTGGATTAATACCTAGAAAATCAAAGAGTATCTAAGAATCAACAAGAAAAAAATCATCAAGTAGAAAAGGGACAGAGAAAAAACAGCAATTTATAAAAGGCCCCCAAAGCCAAGAAATATATAGATGTACTACAAAGGTCCGTCTAGTCAAGGCTATGGTTTTTCCAGTAGTCATGTATGGATGTGAGAGTTGAACTGTGAAGAAAGCTGAGCACCAAAGAATTGATGCTTTTGAACTGTGGTGTTGGAGAAGACTCTTGAGAGTCCCTTGGACTGCAAGGAGATCCAACCAGTCCATTCTAAAGGAGATCAGCCCTGGGATTTCTTTGGAAGGAATGATGCTGAAGCTGAAACTCCAGTACTTTGGTCATCTCATGTGAAGAGTTCACTCACTGGAAAAAGAGTCTGATGCTGGGGGGGATTGGGGGCAGGAGGAGAAGGGGATGACAGAGGATGAGATGGCTGGATGGCATCACTGACTTGATGGACGTGAGTTTGAGTGAACTCTGGGAGTTGGTGATGGACAGGGAGGCCTGGCGTGCTGCAATTCACGGGGTCATAAAGAGTCAGACACGACTGAGCGACTGAACTGAAAAATCAGGAAGAAACACAAGTTAACAATGAAGTATCACATTATACCTAGGGCTGGCAAAAAAAAAAAAAATTAGAAAACTGGAGAATTCTAATGATGGAGGAACCAGTGTTACAAAAACCCCTGTGCACTACTAGTGGGAGTATGGGCTGATAGAGCCACCCAGAAGAGCAACCTGGAAGTACGTGACATTTCCTGTGACCCCGGAAATCCACTCCTAGCTGCACATCTGCAAGACTTTCTTACACAGCTCCACAAGGAGACATGTATGAAGATATTCATTGTTGCACTGTGTGTGCATGCGTGTATGCAGCAGACAGTCTACCCCTGGCACGCAGGTAAAATGTGGCAGACTCATACCACAGAAGTGCTCTTCTACAATTAGAGGCAACAGGTTTGATGCATAGATGAGACTGAACTATTTACACAAAGCACAAAACACACACGTTTAAGAACACATATGAGAACACTAACATCTTGGAAAGATAAGGGACATGATATATAGGGATTAACAGGAATAAAAAGAACGGCCTCACACTCATCAAGATGTGACTTCTGCAGCTGAGTTTATGAAAATTTTTCCAAGAATATGAATAATAGGGAAGGGGAACTATTATTGTTCATTTGCAGAAATTCAGCCAACTTGGTTTCATTTGTAACAAAACGCTTATTATCGGTATTAGGACCTAACAGAGGCAGAAGATATTTTTTAAAAAAGGTGGCACGAATACACAGAAGAACTACACAAAAAAGATCTTAAATGACCCAGATAACCACGATGGTGTGATCACTCACCTAGAGCCAGACATCCTGGAGTCTGAAGTCAAGCAGGCCTTAGGAAGCATCACTGCGAACAAAGCCAGTGGAGGTGATACAATTCCAGCTGAGCTATTTCAAATCCTAAAAGATGATACTCAATATGCCAACAAATTTGGAAAACTCAGCAGTGGCCACAGGACTGGAAAAGGTCAGTTTTCATTCCAATCCTAAAGAAAGGCAATGCCAAAGAATGCTCAAACTACCGCACAATTGCACTCATCTTACACGCTAGCAAAGTAATGCTCAAAATTCTCCAAGTGAGGCTTTCAACAGTACATGAACCAAGAAGTTCCAGATGTTCAAGGTGGATTTAGAAACAGCAGAGGAACCAGAGATCAAACTGCCAACATCTGCTGGATCATGGAAAAAGCAAGGGAGTTCCAGAAAGACATATATTTCTGCTTTATTGACTATGCCAAAGCCTTTGACTGCGTGGATCACAACAAACTGTAGAAAATTCTGAAAGAGATGGGAATACCAGACCACCTGACCTGACTCCTGAGAAATCTGTATGCAGGTCAAGAAGCAACAGTTAGAACCAGACATGGAACAACGGACTCGTTCCAAATTGGGAAAGGAGTTCAGCAAGGCTGTACGCCGTCACCCTGCTTATTTAAATTCTATGCAGAGTACATGATGGAAATGCAGGACTGGATGCAGCACAAGCTGGAATCAAGATTGCTGGGAGAAATATCAATAACCTCAAATACGCAGATGACACCACCCTTACAGCAGAAAGCGAAGAGGAACCGAAGAGCCTCTGGATGAAAGTGAAAGAGGAGAGTGAAAAAGCTGGGTGAAAACTCAACATTCAAATACAAAGATCATGGCATCCAGTCCCATCACTTCAAGGCAAATAGATGGGGAAACAATGGAAACAGCGACAAAGACTTTATTTTCTTGGGCTCCAAAATCACTGCAGATGGTGACTGCAGCCTTGAAATTAAAGACACTTGCTCCTGGGAAGAAAAGCTATGACAAACCTAGAAAGCATATTAAAAAGCAGAGACATTACTTTGCCAACAAAGGTCTGTCTAGTCAAAGCTATGGTTTTTTCAGTAGTCAAGTATGGATGTAAGAGCTGGACCATAAAGAAAGCTGAGCACCGAAGAATTGATGCTTTTGAACTGTGGTGTTGGAGAAGACTCTGGAGACTCCCTTGGACTACAAGGAGATCAAACCAGTCAATCCTCAAGGAAATCAGTCCTGAATATTCATTGGAAGGACTGATGCTGAAACTCCAATATTCTGGCCATCTGTTGTGAAGAACTGACTCATTTGAAAAGACCCTGGTGCTGGGAAAGATTAAAGGCAAGAGGAGAAGGAGACGACAAGAGGATGAGATGGTTGGATGGGATCACCGACTCGATGGACATGAGTCTGAGCAAGCTCCAGGAGTTGGTGATGGACAGGGAAGCCTGGCGTGCTGCAGTTCATGGGGTCGCAGAGTTGAACACAACGACTGAGTGACTCAACTGAACTGATTACTGGTATAGCAGATGAAGCATCGTAATAATGAAACATACTGAAAAATAATTTACTTGATTTACCCTCAGAAGAATAAAGCACAAACTGCAGCTAAAGAAAACTGACTCAGTAGCTTCTGACCAGTTAATTATATGCTGGTCTAGTCTAGTCTAAGTCACTTCAGTCGTGTCCGACTCGGTGCGACCCCACAGACGGCAGCCCACCAGGCTCCCCCGTCCCTGGGATTCTCCAGGCAAGAACACTGGAGTGGGTTGCCATTTCCCTCTCCAATACATGAAAGTGAAGTTGCTTAGTCGTGTCTGACTCTTAGTGACCCCATGGACCAGTACTCATTAAATAACAGGCTCTACAGCGGAATAAAACAAATAGAACATATGCACACAGTTTAGCTGAGGAGCTAACGGAGAACAGTTACTGAAACGAGGGGCAATCCCTGCCCCATGAGAAAATCAAAGTGCGAATACTCTAAGTACCACCCAACAGGTTTGTGAGAAATGTGTTTTCATCTTGCTATTAAAGCAATAGGTTAATTTTATTCAATTTTTAATTTATTTTTAAAAATATATTCCCAAATATTTCAACACCTAATATAAAAAAGTAAGATTCTATATTCCTTTTTTCATATTGTCTTTAAAATCTGGAATATACTTTATATTCACAAGACATCTTAACTCAGACCAGTCACATGTCAAGGACTCAGTAGCCACACATAGCTGGTAGCTACTGTGCTGGACAATGCAGCTCTAAGCACTCAGACAACATGACCACATTCGGGCAAGATGAAGGAAAAACAGGTGTCCAAGATGAAGGAAAAAAAAGGGGATGGAGTCTTTGAAAGACAAGTAGCAGAGTTTTAAAGGAAGATGAAGGCCATTTCAAGCCAGACATGAGCACAAGGAAAGCTTAAAAAGCTTGGAGGTGCCGGGAGAGACATCCCTTAACCTGAAGGTCCAGCCAATTTCACCTCTCACAATTCTTTCACACACCTCTAACACTGAAAAAAAAAAATTGGCTTAATTCCTTGACATCGTGACTGCTGGAAATTTCTTCTCTTTCTGTTCTTGACTAGGCTGGCACTTCTGTCTTGCATCCCCTTGCTTTAGTTAATTTCTGCACTGAAGTACTTGACTAAGAGCTCCTTGATGGTAAGAATTCTCTCTGTATTCTTACAACACAGGACCTGGCAACCAGCAGGTGTGAAACTGCTAGGTGAACAGTCAAGGAGAACAGGCAAACAGTTAGAAAAAACAAAGCGTGGGTCAGTATTTGAATAATAAACCAGACTTTAGATTACCCAGTTTTCTAGAATCACACTACAAAAGCTACCTGAAGAGGGAATTTGACATGTACATGCAGAACCCTCGTCACGTGGAGCAGACCCGGCCAAGCTCTTCTTGGTGTCAGTTTCCTCAGTCACAACAACCCTGAATAGATGTTACTCTCTTCTGTTAGATAAAAAGATGTAATGTGTAGCATGCTGATTATATAATATTGAACACATAACACTAAATTATATATTTGAAAGCAGCTAAGAGAGTAGATTTTAAAATTCTCGTGAACAGAAAAAAAACCTTAATTATATGTGGTGATGAATATTAACTAGACTCATTGTGGTGATCATTTCACAACATATACAAATATAAAATCATTATGTTGTACACCTGAAACTAATATGATGCTACACGTCAATTATATCAATAAGTTTTTAATTATATTAAAAAATTTTAAATGAGGCACAGACAAGTAATTAACTTGCCCATGGTCAAATACTTGTATTAGTATTGGAAGACCAGGTTCAAATGCAAGCCTCTAACTCCAAATCTGAATTTCTCTCATGTTTTGCTGCTCCTTCTTTTGGGCTCCACATCTGGTCCACTCTACACCAGAAGTGTCTTCAGAATCTCTCCCTCAACCACAGTCTTAGGCTCCCATCTTTACCTCTGACTTCCAAGCCCAGACTCTTTCCATTAAGCCTCCCTTTAAGAAAGCTATCTGAAAAAAAAAAAAGAAAGCTATCTGAGGTTTTAAAAAAGGAGAAAGAAGATGAATTCATTGGAACTACAGAAAGAAGAGGCTGAAGACACAGGACATGAGAGATGAAAGAAATGACAACACAGAGATGAGATGAAAAGACCAAGTAACAAGCATTAATGATGGCTAGCATTTATCTATTACTTATGATGTGCCAGGCACCATTCTAAATGCTTTACCCATACTGTCCCATTTAATCACTAATTCAACCAATATTTATTTACAGATCACCTGTAATAAATGACCAGCATTGTCTAGGTATTTGAAATAGTATCAATAAACAAAACAAATATTCCTGCTCTCATGGAGTATTCAGTAGCCACAGGAGATCGACAAAACACAATAAACCTAAGAAATATATAAACTATATACTATGTTAAAGGTAACAACACAATGGGGATTAAGAAAAAAAACTAGATCAGGGTTAGGCAGGTTGGGAGGGACATCAATGGTTAGAGCAAGCCTCACTGAGGTGATGCCTGAAAAGAGGAGAAGGTGAGAGAATTAGCCATGTGGGTACCTGGAACAAAAGTGTTCGGACAAAGAGAAGAGCCAACGCCAAGGCACTGAGGCTGGAGTGTCCCTGGTGTATTCAAAGAACAGCAAGGCAAGAGATGAGAACAGAGAGGTAAGGGAGGCACGGCATGGAAGGTATTCTAACAGCCCCATGAGGTGATTACTACCACCAATCCCATTCTATAGATGAGACATGAAGAAGTTAAATAACTTGTCCAAGGTCACACAAAAAATGCTAGGTCAGATTATAAACTCGAAGAGTTACTATTACAGTGGCTGGAAAACAAGACCCCGAAGTCTCTGACTCCCATTACAAGGGCTATGTCTCTTCCACTTGAATCTGGGTGCCCATGACTGCTTTAGCATTCTAAGAACTGATACTATGTGACCTCTGAGGATAGGCCATAAAAGGCAAGCAGCTCTGTCTTGTTTGCTAAAATATCAAGCCACCTTGTGTCTGATCACACTGAGGTCTCCAGGCTGGAGAGGCCCACATAGTGGCTCTGACCAAGAGCCCCAGCAGCCTTTTGACAATACCTGTCAATGTGCCAGATTAAGAAGTGGTCTTAGGTGCCTCAGCTGGTAAAAAATCTGCCTGCAATGCAGGAGACCTGGGTTTGATCCCTGGGTTGGGAAGATTCTCCTGGAGAAGAGAAGAGCTACCCACTCCAGCATTCTGGCCTGGAGAATTCCATGGACTGTATATAGTCCACGGGGTCGCAAAGAGTCAGACACAACTGAGCGACTTTCACTTTCACTTAGGATATGCATCTTTCAACCCAGCTGTTCAAATCCCCAAGCCTTTCATGATATCCCAAGTGAAGTCCCAGATATAAGTCATTCCCGTTTGAATTACACTACTCACACAAAATCTGTGAGTATAATGAAACAGTTGTTTTATACTACTAAGTTGTGGAGTGGCCAGTTCCACAGGAATAATAAGTAGGATAACTATATAATAAGCAGGAAATAAATGTTAAGCACCTGACCTAACAGAAACAGAAAAAGAAACTAGAATACATGACCATGGTATGTCGAAGGTTCTTTATCACTGAAAATCTTTAATGTCTAGAAGGCAACCTTCTTTTAAGAAAAAAAGTATGAAGTTCCTTTAGTCCTACTAGTTCTACTAGTGAAGCTAACACATGCCTATGAATACCAAGGCAAGTCTGGGACAGGCAAGGGCTACGCAAAGGAAGGAAGACACGGAAAGAGGTAGAGACAGAATGTGAACGGAGTGCCACCAAAAACACCTCATGTGCCTTCAACAATAAAAGTTGCCTGCCCAGCTTAAATTATGCTTCCGGACAAAGAATGCAAAGGGCAGAAGGCTATGTTAGGAAATTGTTCTACGTGTACTCCTCTCTGGGATTCTCATTTTAATCTGCTACTGTGGTCAGTGAAGTCATAAAGGTACTGACTATAAAAAGAATGGGGCTATATAAAATTCTAGAATAAGACCCTTGAGTTCAGCTTACTCAAACTTCATATGAAACTCTCCCAAAATAGATTTTCATATAAAATGTCCTAATGGTCACGTGCAGTTGTGAAAGCTGGATCATAAAGAAGGCAGAACGCCAAAGAATGGATGCCTTTAAACTGTGGTGCTGGAGAAGACTCCTGAAAGTCCCTTGGGCAGCAAGAATATCAAACCAGTCAATCTTAAGTGAGATCAACCCTAAATATTCACTGGAAGGACTAATGCTGAACCTGAAGCTCCAGTATTTTTGTCATCTTATGTAAATAGACGACTCACTGGAAAAGTCCCTGATGCTGGGGAAAATTGAGGGCAGAAGGAGAAGAGGGCGTCAAAGGATAAGAAGGCTGGATGGCTTCACCAATACAACGAACATGAACTTGGGCAAACTCTGGGAGATGGTGAGGGATAGGGAGGCCTGGTGTGCTCAGACCATGGAGTCACAAAGACTCAAAGACATGACTAGGCGAATGAACAATACAAGTCCCACAATATTTAACCTCCACTCCCAAGCAACTGCCTATTAGTGAGAAATACAAACAAAACATCTTAAGCTTTGTTCAAGCTTCAGCTGTGAACACCAAGACCCCAGGTAACCCAGATACAATAAGGTAGAAACAATGCCTTATCTAGTCTACACAACACTGTGTAAGACTAACCAACCATCGCCAAGCAGCTCAGGTGACCTAAGGGCAGTGCTAAAGAATCTAGTTTGAAGAAAAAGTTAGACTCGCCTCAAAAGTCATTTTCTTCCAGTGCCGCCAGCTGCCCTCTCAATGACTGTACAGGCAGGTGCGTGTGGGTCAGCACAGACCCTTTGTGACTACTTGTAGACCAATTCCAAGCACATTCTTTAAATTCCTGTGTAAGACAACACTAAAGTTGGGAGATTCCCAAGGAAGAGATCTGTTTTTTCATTATTTTGAAAGTTTAAAATGGATGGGAGACAAGTGAATTTATACTTTTATCTTCCCAGTGGTGATCAGAAATAGCTATACTCCTTGACTCTTACTTTCAGCTTGAAAACAAATTCCAGGGATAATATCTATCCATGTTTTAGAATCCAGAGCAATCCTCTTTGAAATTAAAGGTAACACGTACTATTAATTCACATTAAACTGTGTATGAATCTCTTAAAACTAATTACAATACAAACAATCATGCACTACACAATCAAAGGGGCGTCCCAGATGGAGCAGTGGTAAAGAACCCACCTGCCACTGCAGGAGACACAGGAGATGGGGGTTCTATCCCTGGGTCAGGAAGAGCCCCTGGAGTAGGAAATGGCAACCCACTCCAGTGTTCTTGCCTGGAGAATTCCACAGAGGAGCCTGGAAGACTCCACGCCCATGGGGTTGCAAAGCAGTCAGACACAACCAAGCCTACATACACATACATACACACACACACACACACACACACACACATACACACACACACGATCTAAACGAAAAATATTCTACTCATTGAAAATTTCCACCTTCACCTAATTTACATAAAAAAAGAAATGAAAACAACTCTCAAATTGAATAAGATCTTTTCCCAAACACTTTGACCCAATAAAAAATATTAATTCTTCAGAAAGCAACCTTTTTTTTTAAGGCCCAAACAGCTTGATTCAAAAGACAGTTGTGCTTAGAAGTTAAGCAGATTAAATGAAACCACACTACATGTTTTAAATTAAATACTATATAAAGTACTTAGTACTGTTGCCTGACACATAGTAACCAACAACCAGTAACTATTTTTATTCTCGATAACCTCACTTTCAACAAAGAACCGATTTTAAAACTCAAGGAACCTGAAAATGTTATTGAAACCACCGAAATCTCTTCTTTAGTCACAATACAATCTAAAGGAACATAATTTAGTCAGCAAGCCTTCACTGAATACTAACACAGCAATTCTTTAAAGTGTGATCCCTAGATCTGAAGCATTAACATCATCTGGTAGAACTTGTTAGAAATGCAAACTCTAGGACCCCAAAGCTAGAATCAAGGTCTGGGGGTGAAGCCCAGCCATCAGAGCTTCCATAAGCTCTCCAGGCGGTGTGTGCTCCAGTTTGAGAGTTAGCAGGCTAGTTTCACAGAGCTCGGGGTGCTGTGTTCTGCAGGGACTGGGAGCCCAAAGGCAGAGGAGTGATAATAGTTCCTGGGTAAATCCTCCATGGAGCCTAGAGCAGTGCCACACACAAAGTAGGCACTCAGGTCTGAGCAGGTAATAGTCAAACAGCAGGTGGCTAGCTAGACAATAACAACATCAGTTTATTATTTCACAGAGATAAGAAATTCTGATGACTGTTTGCATTAACAAATAATGCACTAAGTCAGGACACAACGTGCACACACCCGGAGCTGTTTAACTGGCAAAGTACTCCAGGGCCTCTGGTACTCTGGCAAGTAACCCAGGCTTGCTTACGAAGTGTCATATGCTTTGAAATGTAAGTGGAAAATACATTTCAAATTTACCAGTACACAATTTGTTCATGACCTCTATGCAAGTCAACTGTGGAACATAAACTAAAATGCAAACTTTTTGCTGCCTTTAAAAAAAAGCATCTTGTTTCACATATTAGCCATCTATAATATGTGGACCCAATATAGATTCTAATTTAAACAAACTGTTTAAAAAAAAAAAGACAACTGAGGAAACTTGAACACTGCTAACTAGATATTTGATATTAAAAAATTATGACAGAGGATTAAGATTACATTTTTAAAGAAGCTTTATCTCTTCTAAAAGCTTTAGAAATGAAATGATATGTTCTGAGCTTGATTCTTAGGGACAGAACATATAAAATTAGTCTGGTCACTGAGCTGCTGAGTACATAGGAATGGGGGGGCTAACTATATACCAGGGTTGAGAACTCTGGCTCTATTGCCATTTTGGCTATTTCTTTGTTGAGGGGGTAGGGGGCACTGTGCTATGTATTGTAAAATGCTTAGGTGCATTCCTGGTCAGGAGCAACCCTCTTCCCTGTGACAACCAAAACCAACACTGTCCAATGTCCACTGGGGGTCAAACTTGTCCCCACTTGAGAACCACTGATAAATACCTATTAAATTCTATTTGCTTTCCATAGAAAAATATTTTTTAAAGTCTACTTTTAATTATACTCTATGTATTGGTACAACTGCATCTCCCTAGCTGAATAATTACTACATAAAATTTAGAGAAACAGCCTGATACACAAAAAAGCAGAGAGGGCTGGGATGGAGATCTGAGGCCTAGTAGATGCTCTGCTGCTAAAGTCAATAGTTGCAAGCAGGTCCTGTCACCTTTTTGAGCCTCAACATCTTCATTAGGTCCAACTGTTTGACTAGTCCTTTTGAGTTTTTTGTTTGTTTGTTTTATCCTTTTAAGTTTTAAAAGGTAACAGTCTATCAGCTAAAGGTGGATATTCAAATCTGGAAATCAAATAAATGAAAATAGAGTCGTGTACCAGCATGAAGAGAATTTTCTTTTTGCAAATTATCTGCCTTTTATTATTCTTGACCTATAAGCAACATTCTTTACACAATTTATATATAATTATTTAAAATTTAAATAAGATTCCTGGGGTAAGCAAAAATGGAATCTTTTTACAAAATATAAAGACAAAGCTAATTGTCATATCAGCCAAAACTGTCCATCAACTGGTGAACGGATTAAAAAAAAAAAAGTTACACACCCAAACAATGAACTACTTACTACTCAGCAATAAAAAGCAATGAACTACTGATACACACACACACACACATAAATCTCAAAAATGTTATGCCAAATTAAAGATGCTAGACACAAGACTATATGCTCTTTGATGCCATTCAAGTAACTTTTAGAAAAGGAGAAACTACAGAGACAGGTAACAGATCCATAGTTGCCAACGGCTGGGGGAAGGGAAAGGGAATTGTAAAGAAACACAGGGCACCTTTTCGGGCAATGGCAACGTTCTCTAACCGTGACACTGATTACATAACTATACATTTGTCAAAACTCATCAAACTGCACACTTGGGAAGAGTGAATGTTCTATCTCAACACACACAACTTAAAAGAGCTGCCCATCAGACTGAGAACTCCCATTCATTCTTGAACCCTCATCATTCAATTGGCAAGAAGTCTAACACTCAGTTCAGTAGTATCAGGTAAATAATATTGTATATGCCAGACAAACACCACACAAGGTATCACACTGTGAAAAATATACAACTACTTTCAGAACATGTCAATACCAGAGTTAAAAAGACAGCATGGTGCAATAATGAAATGATGTGCTACAAACCTCTATTTCACCACTGTCAGAAATTCAATTTAAATACATTCCAAGAGAATAAAGGCACACTCCATACCCCACATTTTTTTTAAACTTAGTAATTTCTAATGACACACAAAAAGATTACACCATAATTCAACAAATTCAACAGAGAACCAGTAAAGACCCATTTGGTGTAAACCCTTCATTATCACAAATCTGCTATCATTGTTTCTGATTATAGTTTACTTAGAAACTATGGAGCTACTGGGACTTCCCTAGTGGTCCAGTGGTTAACACTGCACATCCACTGCAGGGGGCCCAGGTTCCATGCCTGGTGAAGGAACTAAGATCCCACATGCCAGGCAGTGCAGTCAAAAAATAGAAAAATAATAGTAGTAACAAAATAGGAAGTATGGACCTCCTGCTCTGGTTCAATGTAAGACTGTGCTTCTCTGAGTGAAAGTCAATGATGTAAGTTAACTCACATTTTTGTTTGCTCCACTCTACACAAAGAACAAGAAAACAATGAAGAATTAGGTTCTATGAGAAAATGAACTCACCAATTCACCTTGTCTAGATTTTCTATTACTTTTTATGTAATTTTCTAATCCACGTCATGAAAAGGTACATATATCACTGTGCTACTGATTTACAAGGTTAAAGAACATTAAATATCATCCATTAATATACCAAAAGGATGCTTTAAGCCAAGATTTACATAAACAAATTAAATCACCTAATAGTTATCCAGCAAATAAGTGGCATTTTGAAGATTAAAATGAAGGTATTTGATACCACTACGTCACAAGGTTTCAGGACGTTATTGAAAGCATGATAACAGGCAGAGCAAGGAAGCTTTTCCTAAGTGACAGCATTTTCTTGCCAGGAATTACCTCATAACACTTATAATAAAAGGCCAGTGAAGTTTCATTACAAGTTATTTTCCAGATTTTTTTTTTAACTTTTTATTTTGTATTGGGGTATAGCCGATTAGCAACGCTGTAAGTTTCAGGTGAGAGGGACTCGGTCGTATCTATACGTGTATCCGTTCTCCCCCAAACTCCCCTCCCATTTAGGCCCCCCACAACACTGAATAGTTTCATGCGCTACATATCAGGTCCTTGCTGGTTATCCACAGAGCAGAGTGTACATGTCCATCCCTCCCTCCCCACCCCCAACCTAGATGTTTTTGTTTTTAACAGACGATAACTCACAGCTAGACTGAACAGTCCCGAAGCCAGAGCTAGAAAAGAGTTCCAATCGCACTGGGACAGAAGCAACATCGCTCCAATGGAATTTTTACTACAAGTTGTCAGTCACTAAAACTGCTGTTCCTTGCCTTTTTAAAAAGTTCACACGAACAAGTGCCAAGGTTCCTTTTACAGAATCATAGAATGTGAGTGCCAGGATGGACCAGAGAGCTCATCTAAGCCAAGTTCTTTTCAGGAAGGAGAAGAGCTAAGCCCAGAGTGGGTGACCCTCGGCTAGGCACTGCGAGGCAGGCAGCCTGACTATACACACCTTCCTTTGAAAGGTGCTCAACCAACTCTCAACCAACTCCTTCAAAACAGCCGTCTGGAAACGCGGCTGCTCCTCGGTAAGTCTAAACTCTCTCCAAGAACTTCTGAATAGCTCTGGAGTTCCACCTAAGGGGGCCGAAAAGATCCCTCAGAGGGGGCTTACTTCTAGTGACTGTCACTAAACTCAGCTGCAGACGATTTACAGAACGAGGCAAAAAGGACAGTCCACTTGGTCCAATCAAGTACGTTGAGTCAACACCACGAACCAGTTTCTAGCCCGAGAGCCTCTCAAGAGCCGCCTACTTCATCTGAAAGAGTCCAGTAGCGGAGACCCGACACCCGCTCCGAGCGCCCACTCCGCTGCCACCG
>NW_011494874.1:656348-656604 GCF_000754665.1 Bison bison bison
TCCCGGCACCTTCGAGCCTCGCGGCCCCAAGATGGCCGCCTCTCGGCTTCCTTTGCTGCCTCCGGATGCCGGAAGTGACGACACCGCCGCCTCCCGGAGTTCGGCCAATCAGCGCGGCTCGAGATAGCCGGCCGGACTGCTGTTGCTAGGGGCGACTCCCGGGCCGAGGGGGCGGCACCCATTGCTGGGAAGGGCTGGCTGGTACCGGAGGGCGGCTGGGGCGGCGGGTTCCCGGCGTCCTGACCACGCGGCCCTC
>NW_011494874.1:656704-682453 GCF_000754665.1 Bison bison bison
GGGAGCCGGCAAATGGTCCGGGGCGGCGGCCTGAGCTAGGCGTTTGTAGCGTCGATGGAGCGCCTGCTGTGTGCAACAGCCGAGGTCGCGTCCCTCAAAAGCTGGGAGCGCGCCGCATCTAGATGGAGCCGTGACAGTAGTTTTGAGGCCAGGGCTGCGGGCAGGAGCATCGTTAACAGTGACCCGGGAACCGTGAACTCGGTCATCTTTCCTGCCCCCGGCACGCTGAGCAACCCTGGGCTGAGCTCAGCATCCTGAGGGCAGCAGGCCCGTCCCGCCCACGAGGAACTCGCGGTCGGGAGGGAGATAGACCCGGACGCAGTTTGCAGAAGGAAGAGTGCTCCAAGGGGGCCCGGAGTCCTAGAGTCCCCCTGGGACCACTGCCTGAACCCCCGTCGTGGGGGAGGGTTATAACCGGACTCCATCCCTTGGGGCGGAGTTTGGTGGACGCTTGCAGACTGAGACGTTGGAAATAGAACCTCCCCTGGAACCCTTCCTAGCTCCTGAGCCTCTGAATGTGCCCCGTGGACCTGCCCAGAGTCTGGCTGGAGGTGGATGGAATGCTTCAGTGCGGGGTTCTAAGGAGGCAGGGCGGAATGAGCTGGAGTAACTGAACTGCTACTGAGAGTCTACCTTGTGGGCTCCAGACATCTGTTACCTCATTCAAGCCTCGGGGTAACCCTCCAAGATGGGCAGGCACACCTAGAGATCCCAAGTCTAAACAGGTTACAGTCACGTGACCGAAGTACTCAAGTTGGTTAGCTGCAAGGCTGGGATTTGAACTCATATCCTAAATTTTCCATAAAAGAAAAGAGCTTGTAGTGGGTATGTCCTGCTTTTCTTTTTCTATTTTTAATGTTTTCTCCTTTGGTCCCCCAGGATGTGACTCCTCTTGCTCTGTCTGGGACATTTCCTGCCCTGTGAGACATATATGTCTTTAAACACCAGAATCACTCCCAGAAAGGACAGATGCTCACAATGTTAGGACTGCTGCTGGTGCTGCTAAGTCGCTTCAGTCGTGTCCGACTCTGTGCGACCCCATAGACGGCAGCCCACCAGGCTCCCCCGTACCCGGGATTCTCCAGGCAAGAACACTGGAGTGGGTTGCCATTTCCTTCTCCAATGCATGAAAGTGAAAAGTGAAAGTGAACTCGCTCAGTTGGGTCCGACTCTAGCGACCCCATGGACTGCAGCCTACCAGGCTCCTCCGTCCATGGGATTTTCTAGGCAAAAGTACTGGAGTGGGGTGCCATTGCCTTCTCCGAATGTTAGGACATAGGAGTACTAAGATGCAGTCAGGGCTTCCATCGCTTCCTCTCAGGAAAGTGTTCAGGCCAAAGACTGCCCTGTTTGAATTAAAATGTCCTTCTCTTTCTCTCTTTGGCCAAGCAGAGATGGTTGAATTTTTGTTAGTTAAATGTGTGTTTCACACAGTTCAACTGAGAAATGTGGGTGAGCACAAGACTGTGGGAGTCCCTGTAGGCACGTTTGGCCCCCAACCTGGGAAGCTGGTCAAGAAAGCTTCCTGAAAGAGTGGTGGTTATGCCACATCTAAATGCATGAGTTGAGTTAGCCAGGTGAGGGTGGCTGAAAAGGGATGCCAAGCGGAATGGCCTGTTCAGACGAGGAGCAAGGTGGTGGTTTAGGTAAAGGTCAAGAGGTGAGTGGTGAGACTGGAGGGGTAGGCCAGGCCCAGGCCAGGTCTGGACACAGCATGGCACTCCTGGTGATAGGAATGTCAACTAGGTCAGCTGCATAAACACCCGGAGGACCCACAAAAGGGTTTCAGCCTGGGGCAGGAGCTGAGAGAAAGGGTTTGGACGATTCAGAGCATTCCACATTGGCCAGAGAAGTGGCTGGCGGATGAGATTTCCACCTCAACGCTTTTTTCACTGAAGGCACACATTAAATAATGAGTCAGTGAATGCCAAGAGGTAGGAAATGAAACTGACAGTACTCAACAAGATGCTTCTGGTTTTCATAAAGGCTAGAATTAAAGAAACACTTCGAAATTTTCGTAGCACTTGCGTCAAATGGTATGATTGTACTATAAAGACCTGGAAATGGGAGGCAAGGTGTACATGTTACATGCAAAAATGGAGGAGGAGAAAAAAAGAAAAACAACCCACTTTTCTGTCTAAAGGACCCTCTGTAGCCTAAATTATGTACATCTAAGGATCTGTCTGGAAGAGATGAAAGAGTAGGATCTGAAAATTGATCTTGAAATGTCTTCTGTCCTTTTTCACATTCCTATTTCCTGTCTTCATTTTTTAAATAATTTTATGTATTTATTTTTGGCTGTGCTGGGTCTTCACTGCTGCGTGGCCTTCTCTCTCGTTGTGGCGAGTGGGGACTACTCTCAGGTGCAGTGCACGGACTTCTCATCGCAGTGGCTCTTCTTATTGTGGAGCACAGGCTCTAGGATGCTCAGGCTTCAGTAGTTGCAGCACGTGGGCTCAGTGGTTGTGACTCCGGGCTCCAGAGCACAGGCTGTGTCGTTGTAGCGCACAAGTTCAGTTGTCGCATGTGGGCACTTCCTGGATCAGGGATCGAACCCATGTCTGCTGCAGATTCTTTACCACTGAGCCACCAGGGAAGCCCTTCCTGTCTTCATATTAAAATAGGTTTTATCTCAGGCTCCTTGGACTGAAAAGATATAACTAAATACACCAAGTTGTGTATGTGCACAGATGGTGCCTGCTCTCATGTAAGATAATCTTGTCCTACACTTGCTGCTGTAGGACAGAAGAGAGACTGAGCCTGAGTGAGGGGAAGTGACTTGTCTGAAGTTGCACAGCTGATTAGCAGTAGGGCCAGAATGGGCCCTGATTTCAGAAGCCCCAGACTTGTGTCCTTGTCCACAGCTACTGAGGGCACATGGTGGGGAAATCTGTTTAGCACCCACTTCATCCCAGCACCAGAAAGAAAGAGCAACTGCATCAGTCCTGAAACTGCTCTCCTCCAGACTTCTTATGCCAGAAAAAATAAGCCCCTGTGTGTTCAAGCCAGGAGAGTTTAGGCTGGCTGTTACTTGCAGCTCAGTGCATTCCTAACCAGTACTATCATGTCAAGTGGTCAGATCTGACCCCCGGGCCTGTGTTCTCTGCACCACACCTAGTTTGGACAGAGGTGGAGAGACCCGCTTCTGCCTGCCCATCGCACCACAGCACTCACAAGCACAATTCTGATGTGAGAGGGTGTGGGAACTGCTGGGATCCAGGATCCATTCCTCAGCAAGTGTGCGCAAGTGTGTTGTTGTCATTGCTGTGTAACTGATAAGGAACAGAATGCTAAGCACTTAACAATAAATAAAGTCAAGAAGAGAAGGAGGGGCTTCCATGGTGGCTCAACAGTAAAGAATCTGCCTGACAGTGGAGGAGACACGGGTTTGATCCCTGATTCGGGAAGATTCCACGTGCTGCAAAGCAGCTACGCCCAAGTCCCTCAACTATTGAACCTCTGCTCCAGAGCCTGAGAGCTGCGACGGCTGAGGCCTGCACGCCTGGGCCCTGTGCGCCACAAGAAAAGCCACCACAATGAAGCCTGCGCAGCTAGAGTAGCCCCAGCTTGCTGCCACTGGAGAAAAACCCCTGCAGCAGCCAACCCAGAACAGCCGAAAATGAATAAATAAAATAAATAATGTGCAAATAAATAAAATAATAAAGTAAATAAAAGTAATTTTATAGTTTTATTTAAATAAAAAGGAATAAAGTAAATAAAAGTGAATAAATAAAATTATCTTTTTAAATATTCGCTTTCTTTTTTAAACAGAATTGTGGTGATTGCGGGACATCTGGGGTCCTCATGCCTGGAGGCAGGGACAGCGTGTCCTCAACTGGTCACAGGTGCTCAGAGGCCACCACCCAGGGAAACACGATGCCGTTCCAGACTCCACCCGCCGCAACATCCACAGGCAGGGGGCAGAGCAGGGGTCAGAGCAGACATGCTACTATTTTTCTAATTCACTGCTCTGATGAATTAAATTCCTTCTTCACCCACATGAAGATGCTGTTGTCCTCTGCAAGGGCCAGCAGACAGCTTAGGAATTCTCGCGTCCTGGCCATTGCGCCAGGATGACTTCCAGACTACCTGGATCTTCCCTCTTGTTGTGAAGCCCTGTCATGTTACTTCCTGCATGGGGCTTTCTCAGACTAGCTCCCAGTGAGCAGAATCCTTGGTGTTTGCTGTCCGGGTACATAGCACATTCACTGAGCTCCAGCTCTATTGGCAGTGCACCAGGCGCCTATGCTAAGACCACCAAGTGCACCAGCCTGCTGAGGGAGCTGACAACCGGGCTCAGAGAGAGGCTGGAAGTTGCCCGGCGTTGCCACAGTCCAAAAAAGAGCCATGATCAGACTCCAAAGCTGTGATTTGCCCTCCAACTGTCCAGCGGCGATTGGTCCCTTTTGTTCTGAGTACACGGAAGGCATTCTAGTCGAGTTGCTTACCTCCGTGGAGGGCTCAGTTAGAAACCCAACATAGACCTGTCGAGGGTTTTCCTCCTTTCTGGCTTCCACAGTACTGTATCTTTTCAGGATAATTGTGGATGGACTGCTTCTGAGATAGATCATAGACTTCGCAGCCTTCCTAAACACACTATTCTGAAAATTTCAGCTTTTATCAAGGACTCATAGTCCTGTCAGTTCCTGTGAAGCGCTGCAATATTAGGGTGATCTTGGGGGATATGAAGATAGAAAGGGCCATTTTCCCTTGTACTTGCTGGCCCCAGGCTATTGAAATGTTCTATTCTCTTATCTGTCCAGGTGTGCATGTATGTGACCTTCTGTTGGGTGTCCTTGCTACATCCTGACAGTAGCTCCCTGTCCTCTCAACTCTGAGCTGGGAAAACCCACTGTTTAGAACTGTACCCAAAGGTCTATGGAGAGGGCTTCCCTGGTGATTCAGTGGTTAAGAATCTGCCTGACAATACAGGGGACGGGTTCAATTCCTGGCCCAGGAAGATCCCACACGCTTCAGGGCAGCTAATCCCATGCACCACAACTCCATGACTCCTGAACCCCCACGCCTAGAGCCTGCGTACCGCAACAAGAGTAGTCCCTACCTGCCACATCTACCCACACACAGCCAAACAAAACTAATTTAAAAAGAAAAAGGTCTATGGAGACAACAGAGGTGGCAGAAAAGCAGGGGCTCTGGAGTTTCCACGCTGGATGTGAGTCCTGGCTGTGGCCCTGAATGCTGGGCGACCTTAAGCAAATCGCTTCATGTCTTTGAGGCTCAATTTTTTTAATCAGTCAAATGGGAATAATAGAACATTCTACCCATGGTTGTTGTGGGGATCCATGGAGATAATGCCCAGAGAACAGCCAGCATGTATGTGTGGAGTTCACCTCCCACCACAGAGGGGACCCACCTTCCTAGGCAGCTGCATTTCTCTGTTCTCCCCTGGATGAGCACTGGACTTGGAGGCTGGAGACTTAGGTCAAGGCTTACCAGGCCACAGGTGGCTGGAGCTCGGGGGTCACTCCTCCTCCCATCCAATTTCACCCAGCTCACATGTTGAGCTCATTATAGGAGGCAATGGGTGCAAATGTGCTTGGCAAGGGGCCTTGCGATACAAAAATTCTTGGTACTCACATTTATTGTCTCTATTTTGCAGACAGGTACATGGAAACTCAGGAAGGGCAGGAGGCTCACTCAAGCTGCTCTAGGCAGAAATGCCATCATATTCCACTTCGGTGGCCCTGACACCCTGCTGCCTGCAAAGACACACAACAAAAGGATGAGGGAGATAAAGGATGAGCAGGTAAATAAAACCCACTCTCTCCTGGAGCCTCCTGTCTGCCCATTCCTTTGGGGTTGCCCTATTAAAGCAAGCAACCCCAGGACTTCCCTAGTGGTCCAGTGGGTAGGAATCCACCTTCCAATGCAGGGGATGCAGATTTGATCCCTGATCGGGAAATGAAGATCCCATGTGCCGGGGCAACTAAGCCTGTGTGTCGTAACTGGGGAGCCCATGCCACCGTGGGCCGAATGAAGGGTCCTGCATGCCTCAACTGGGACTCGATGCAGCCAAATAAATAAACACATGAATAAATAATATTTAAAAAGTAAGCACCCCCCAAGTAATACAGATCTCCCCAATACAAATCATGACTTTTAAGTGTAAGCTGTGTCTGAGCAAAGACTTCTTCTACTAAGTTTCCCACCTAACCCTTGGAGCCCCTGAACCCCCACAAACGCCGTGTTAGCCCTTCACGGGGGCCCTCTATCCTTCCCTCCACTCTTTCCTCTCTTCCTTTCTTCCACAATGTTAGTTGAGCACCTGTTTTGTACGAAGCAGTGGTGTAAGCAATGACCTTGAACAGAAAAATTTAAAGTCCTCAATGTCACTTACAAGATGTGTAAAAGAACTCATGAATAATATAATTTCAGGACATATAAAAACTAAAAAACTGAATTGGGGTAAAGTGATAGAAACTAGCTCTTTGGGGTTTTTGTTTGTTTCGTTTTTGGCCATGCCTATCAAGCAGCATGCGGTATTGAACCTGTGCCCTCTGCAGTGGAAGCGTAGAGTCGCAACCACTGGACATCTGGGAAGTCCCTAGCTGTTTTTTGTTTTGGCTGCACCAGGTCCCACTTTTGTAACATGCAGGATCTTTATTGGGATATGGGGGAATCTAGCTCCCTGACCAGGCTCCCTACATTGGGAGTGCAGTCTTAGCTACTGGACTACCAGGGAAGTCCCTGGGGCCCCTGAATTTGAGCAGTGGGAAAATGAAAATGAATGGCTGACTTGTCCATCCACTCAGAGGAAGGAGCCTGAGTTTGCTCGTGTGGTTAATCCCTTAGCAGACCAGGAGGAAGCAGAAGCCAGGGACCCACCAGGGTCAGAGGTGCTGGAGAGGTGGCAGCTCTTCTACCTCTGACCTCCCAGGGGATGCTTGGGGCCTGCCAGGCCTGGGCTCCCTCTGGTGCAGAAAGGGGCATCAGCTGGGTCTGGACAAGCCCCAGCAGGCCACGCCCACCAAGCAGAGCAGTAGGCTCCCTGGGGACCAGCATGGCGCACCCACATCGTCTCCACGCTGCCCCCGGGTCTCCACATGTCAGTTTCCTTCGGGCACTGTAACAGCTGACCACAGATAGTGGATTAAAATGACGTACGTTTATTCTCTCACAGTTTTGGAGGCCAGAAGACCCAAATCGAGGTGTTGGCAGGCTGCCTCCTTTGGGGGCTCTCGGAGCATCTGTTCCTGGCCTCTCCCGGCTTCTGGTGGCTGCTGGTGTGACTTGCCCTGTGGCTGCATCACTTCAGTCTCTAGTAACACTGCCATCTCCTCTGTGCATCTAATGTCCCACGGCCTTGTCCCAGCTGAGGCCGTGCTGAACAGGGCAGCTCCCAGTCTGTCCACCGCTGACTGCAGGTACCTGTGCGGATGGACCTGGCTGAGATCGACCAGACTCACCCAGATCAGCAGAGCCACTCAGCTTACCTGAATACTCTTGAGCTAAATTAATACTTACTATTAAAAAAAAAAAAAAAGGATACTGTGATGGCATTTAGGATCCACTTGAATAAGCCAGGATAATCAATTTCCCCAACCTCCCCATCTCAAACTCCTTAACAGAATCCCATCTGCAAGACCTTTGGCACACACGGTAACACTCATAGGCTCCAGATATCAGACCTGGCATTTTGAGGGTCATTATTCAGTGTACAATACTTGGGTTTAGTGGAACTAACTAACTTGCTCAAGGTCACCAACCTGAAGTGACAAAATGACCAAGAGAGTGTTAAAATATGCAGACAGACAGTTTATGTGGACTATTTTTTGGTTTTGAAAGTAAGGAAAGCAATTCTTTACTTGCTGCTAAAGGATTTAACTTTGTCTTGAAGTCAGTGCACGAGGGTGTCATAAACGGTCGACTGACCTCCTCTCTGTCCCTCACTGTGGATTCAGTGTGGGGAGCAGACAGAGCTCTGCCCACCTTGCACCTGGTTGGCTGAGTAGCCCTGCCGAAGACCCTTTCTCCATCCCTCACTTCTGTTTCCCTAATCTGCTGGTCTCCATGATTCTGATGGTTCATCATGCTGCTGCTGCTGCTGCTGCTAAATCGCTTCAGTCGTGTCTGACTCTGTTCGACCCCATAGACGGCAGCCCACCAGGCTCCCCCGTCCCTGGGATTCTCCAGGCAAGAACACTGGAGTGGGTTGCCATTTCCTTCTCCAATGCATGAAAGTGAAAAGTGAAAGTGAAGTCACTCAGTCATGTCCGACTCTTAGTGTCCCAATGGACTGCAGCCCACCAGGCTCCTCCGTCCATGGGATTTTCCAGGAAAGAGTACTAAAGTGAGGTGCCACTGCCTTCTCCGGATGGTTCATCATATTCCCCAGCAAATGTCAGCTGGGAAAGCAGTTGTCACGACTGCATGTGGAAAATGTTTGCTGCCAGTACGATTTCCAGGTCAACGACAAGGGCAGGACTTGAGGAATGAAACCTTCAGAAGTCTAGCATTTTATCTTGATAAATCCCTGACTTCACATGGACAGCGCAGGAGCTGGGCATGGTGAGGCAGCTTGGAGCCTGTCAAATTGTTAGAACAAAATTCTCTTCCAGCGGGTGTGACCTCATACATGAGTTGTCCAGGGTTGGCCTTCTGAGTCAGCCCTGAGTCCTACCTACACACCCTCTCTGTGGGGCCTTCAGACTCAAAGCCTCCTTTCACAAGGAGGGCAGGAACTTGGATGACTCGGAGTGTGTAATGTGTCCAAGCTCAGATGAATAATAGATGTGCTTGAATATTAATAAGTAGGAACTGGTTTCTGTAGCCAGGGAAACCCCAAAGAGATTCTGTTAAACTCTTGAATCTAGACCTATGGCAGGCAGCAAACATGGGGACGGCAACCAAACACCAAACTTCCAAAAACGCCCCTAAAACCAGAAACCGACACAGACTCACATACACAGGGAAAGTGCACAGGTCAGAGAAATCAAGAGAAAGCAGTAGAACTGAATGATGATGAAAAGTTTACACATCAAAACCTGTGGGATACAACGCAAGAGGCATTTAGAGAGAAAATTATAGGCTTATATGGTTCAGTAAGAAAATCAGAGCTAAAAATTAATGAGCTATGTGCTGATACTATGTAGTTAGAAAAAGAACCCAGTATACCCAAAGGAAGTAAAAAGATGATGAAAAGCAGCAATTACTAAAATAGAGAACAAAGATAAAATGAGATCAACAAAACTAAGAAATAGTTCTTTGGAAAAAAATTAGGAAAAAAGGCAAAACTCCACCCTGGTTGCTGCTGCTGCTGCTGCTAAGTCGCTTCAGTCGTTTCCGACTCTGTACGACCCCATAGACGGCAGCCCATCAGGCTCCCCCATCCCTGGGATTCTCCAGGCAAGAACACTGGAGTGGGGTGCCATCACCTTCTCTGCTACCCTGGTTAGCCAAGAATAAAGGAGAGAAAGCATAAACAGCGCATATGAAAATATAAATGAGGATGGGCCACAGGTGTTGCATAGATTAAAAAATTAAGGGACTAGTATCAACAAATTGTGTCAATAATTTAAAAAATTTATTTTAAAAGAGTTTTGGCTGCACTGAGTCTCACTGCTTGCTGCTTGTAGAAAGCCTCGTACGGGCTTGCTCTAGCTGTAGGGGAGCGGGGGCTTCTCTCCGGTTGTGCTGGCTTCCCACTGCGGTGGCTTCTCCTGTAGTGGAGCACGGGCTCCAGGCTTCAGGCTCTGTAGTTGTGGTGCACAGGCTTAGTTGCACCAGGGCATGTGGGATCTTAGTTCTCAGACCAGGGATTGAACCCGTGTCCCCTGTATTGGCAGGTGGACTCTTAACCACTGGACCACTAGGGAAGTCCTTGTATCAGTGATTTTAAAGCTTCAGGTCAGGTCAGGTCAGTCGCTCAGTCGTGTCTGACTCTTTGCGACCCCATGAATTGCAGCATGCCAGGCCTCCCTGTCCATCACCAGCTCCCAGAGTTCACCCAGACTCACGCCCATGGATTCGGTGATGCCATCCAGCCATCTCATCCTCTGTCATCCCCTTCTCCTCCTGCCCCTAATCCCTCCCAGCATCAGAGTCTTTTCCAATGAGTCAACTCTTCACATGAGGTGGCCAAAGTACTGGAGTTTCAGCTTTAGCATCATTCCTTCCAGAGAAAGCCCAGGGCTGATCTCCTTCAGAATGGACTGGTTGGATCTCCTTGCAGTCCAAGGGACTCTCAAGAGTCTTCTCCAACACCACAGTTCAAAAGCATCAATTCTTCAGTGCTCAGCTTTCTTCACAGTCCAACTCTCACATCCATACATGACCACTGGAAAAACCATAGCCTTACTAGATGGACCTTTGTTGGCAAAGTAATGTCTCTGCTTTTCAATATGCTATCTAGGTTGGTCATAACTTTCCTTCCAAGGAGTAAGCGTCTTTTAATTTCATGGCTACAGTCACCATCTGCAGTGATTTTGGAGCCCCAAAAAATAAAGTCTGACACTGTTTCCACTGTTTCCCCATCTATTTGCCATGAAGTGATGGTATCAGATGCCATGATCTTCGTTTTCTGAATGTTGAGCTTTAAGCCAACTTTTTCACTCTCCACTTTCACTTTCATCAAGAGGCTTTTGAGTTCCTCTTCACTTTCTGCCATAATGGTGGTGTCATCTGTATATCTGAGGTTATTGATATTTCTCCCAGCAATCTTGATTCCAGCTTGTGCGTCTTCCAGCCCAGCGTTTCTCATGATGTACTCTGCATATAAGTTAAATAAGCAGGGTGACAATATACAGCCTTGACATACTCCTTTTCCTATTTGGAACCAGTCTGTTGTTCCATGTCCAGTTCTAACTGTTGCTTCCTGACCTGCATATAGGTTTCTCAAGAGGCAGGTCAGGTGGTCTGGTATTCCCATCTCTTTCAGAATTTTCCATAGTTTATTGTGATCCACACAGTCAAAGGCTTTGGCATAGTCAATAAAGCAGAAATAGATGTTTTTCTAGAACTCTCTTGCTTTTTCCATGATCTAGTGGATATTGGCAATTTGATCTCTGGTTCCTCTGCCTTTTCTAAAACCAGCTTGAACATCTGGAAGTTCATGGTTCATGTATTGCTGAAGCCTGGCTTGGAGAATTTTGAGCATTACTTTACTAGCATGTGAGATGAGTGCAATTGTGCGGTAGTTTGAGCATTCTTTGGCATTGCCTTTCTTTGGGATTGGAATGAAAACCGACCTTTTCCAGTCCTGTGGCCACTGCTGAGTTTTCCAAATTTGCTGGCATATTGAGTACAGCACTTTCACAGCATCATCTTTCAGGATTTGGAATAGCTCAACTGGAATTCCATCACCTCCATTAGCTTTGTTCATAGTGATGCTTTCTAACACCCATTTGACTTCACATTCCAGGATGTCTGGCTCTAGGTGAGTGATCACACCATCATGATTATCTGGGTCATGAAGATCTTTTTTGTTCAGTTCTTCTGTGTATTCTTGCCACCTCTTCTTAATATCTTCTGCTTCTGTTAGGTCCATACCATTTCTGTCCTTTATCGAGCCCATCTTTGCATGAAATGTTCCCTTGGTATCTCTAATTTTCTTGAAGAGATCTCTAGTCTTTCCCATTCTGTTGTTTTCCTCTATTTCTTTGCATTGATCGCTGAGGAAGGCTTTCTTATCTCTTCTTGCTATTCTTTGGAACTCTGCATTCAGATGCTTATATCTTTCCTTTTCTCCTTTGCTTTTCGCTTCTCTTCTTTTCACAGCTATTTGTAAGACCTCCCCAAACAGCCATTTTGCTTTTTTGCATTTCTGTTCCATGGGGTTGATCCCTGTCTCCTGTACAGTGTCACAAACCTCATTCCATAGTTCATCAGGCACTCTATCAGATCTAGGCCCTTAAATCTATTTCTCACTTCCACTGTATAATCATAAGGGATTTGATTTAGGTCATACCTGAATGATCTAGTGGTTTTCCCTACTTTCTTCAATTTAAATCTGAATTTGGCAATAAGGAGTTCATTTTAAAGCTCATACGGAAGCAATTGTTAGAAAACTGATACATAATAACTACTGAAGAAAAAATAGAAAATGAATAGCTCTATAACTATTAAAGAAATCAAAGCAAACCCAAAATGTTTTACAGGCAAATTGTACCAAATGATCAAAAGAACACATAATTTCAGTTTTATACAAAGTCTTTCAGACAAGAAGAAGAAAGAGTAAAAATCCAAGATCGAAGCAAGAATCTCAAGAAGCTTTAAAAGGAACGGTGAACTAAACCCAAGGAAAGTAGAGGAAAGGAAATAACAGAGGAGAAAACAAACAAAAGAAAGAATGAACAAAGCTGCAAGCGTCAGCTCTGGTGAGACTGATCACGGTTAAAGAGGGTAGCACAGATAACGTCAAGAGTGAAAAAAAGGCGTTACTAGAGCTCCTTCAAACATTAAAATGCCAATAAGATGGTATTATGAACAATTTTATAGCAATACATTTACAAATGTAGCCACTATGGACAAATTTCTAGAAAAATACACCTTACCAAATTGGCATGAGAATAAGTAGAAAATCTAAATAGCCAGCAAAGAAGTTATGCTTGCAAGTCAAAACCTTCCTTCCCACAAGGAAAATTTTAGGCTCAGATGACTTAACTAGCTGGTCCTACCAAACTTCTTTTTGGCCGCACTGTGCTGCTTGTGGGGTCTTAGTTCCCCAACCAGGGATTGAATGTGGGCCCTTGGCAGTAAGAGAGCAGAGTCCTAACCACTGGACTGCCAGGAACCCCTCTCCTACCTTTTGAAAAGGAGTAACACGAATCTCACACAAACTCTTCCGGAGAAAAGAGAGGATATGACACAGCAGAAATTAATGCAACATTGTAAGTCAACTGTACTTAAATAAAATGAATTTTATTTTAAAAAAAGAGGAGACATCCAATCTTTGTTTCTGTCCTTATGCATCCTTCTCTGTGTGTGTCTCTCTCTCAAAACTCCGTCTCAGGACTTCCCTGGCAGTCCAGTAGTTAAGACTCTGCACTTCCATTTCAGGGGGTGCAAACTTGATCCATGGTTGGGGAACTAAGATCCCACATGCCACGGGGCATGGCCAAAACAAACAAGCAAACAGACGACAACAGGAGCAACAATAAAAACTGCCTCTTTCTTATAAGAATACACGCGATTGCATTTTACTGTCCACTCAAATAATGCAGGATACACTTTCCCTCTCAAGGTCCTTAAGTTAATCACATCTTTTGCCACATAAAGTGGCATTTCCAGGCTCCAGGGGTTTGACATGCCTTTCTTTTGAGATACCATTTTCCAACCTAGCACACCATCCTAGTGGGAGTGAAATTGTATCTTATTGTGGTTTTGATTTGAATTTTCATGATGGCTAATGGTGTTGAGCATCTTTTCATGGGTTTATTAGCCACCTGTACATTTTCTTTGGAGAAATGTCTATACAGATCCTTTGCCCAATTTTTAACTGGTGTATTTGTCTTTATAATTTATAAACTGGGTTATTGAAGTTGATTTCTTTATATAGCAGTGACATCAGGGAAGATGATGGAGCAGGAAGTGCCAGGGCTCTGTCTCCGCATCAGACAACAATTGCACTGGCAGAATCTGACTGATGTAACTATTTTGGAACTCTGGAGTCGGCTGGAAGGCTTTTAGTTTCCAGGGAAGGCTTAGATGATAAACTCTGGCTAATTCCAGGCAATTTATCTCTTAGCATGAGCAGTAGCCGGTACCCATTCCCCAATCCCCTCGGCCCGTGTAATGCTGGAGTGGTTTCTGGGAGCCAAGGTAGGGAAGGGACAAGGACCGTGTTCTCTGAATGCCAGGGATCTGTGCACTGATTGGTTGCTTCTTCTGACCACAAATGTGCGGATAGAGAGGTGGGCGGTCGTCACTGCAGCACACAGCCACTGGTCGAGGTGGCCTCCAGAGACTCTAAAGAGACAATCTGCTGTCCCCAGTCTCCTTTTATTGTTCCCTTTTCTCTTTTTGGATGAGTAAGGACGGGACATTTTACTTTGGAGTTTTGTTTTTGTTTTGTTTTTTGTCCATGCCCCGTGGCGTGTGAAATCCTCATTCCCTGACCAGGGATTAAACCTGGGCCCTCAGCAGGGAAAGCAGAGTCCTTACCACTGAACTGCCAGGAAATTCCTAAGGATGGGGACATTTGAAAGTAACCACATATACAGGGGAATTTAGAAAGTCACTGCACATGCCCAAGAAAAGACATAGAGTCTCAGAGAGGACCTGAGAAGACCTTAAATTTGTATCTCAGGCTGATACCCAGCACAGAGATACCCTGCAACAATTATTTTATTTTTATTTTTTATATTTATTTATTATTTGGCTGTGCTGGGTCTTAGTTGTAGCATATGGGATCTAGTTCCCTGACCAGGGACCAAACCCAGGCCCCCTGCATTGGGAGCCCAGAGTCTTAACCACTGGACCACCAGGGAAGTCCCAACAATTATTTTTTAAAAAGAAAGGAAGGAAAGAAGGAAGGAAACACTGGAGAAGACAGTCTGACTTCAAGAGTTACATTACAAAATTCAAACATCTAGTTTTCAACAACAACAAATCATAAGACGTATAAAGATACAGGAAAGTCTGGCCCATTCAAAGGAAAATATAAATTGATAGAAACTTTGTCTAAGAAGCAGCACGTGGTGGACTTGCTAGAAAAGACTTTAAAACAACTGTCTTCAAGAAAGAACTGAAGGAATATAAGGACAGAAACAAGAAAATAATAATCGAACAAAATGAAAATTTCGGTAGATAGAAAGCATAAAAAGGAACCAAAAGGAAATTCTGTATCTGAGAAGTACAATAGCTGAAATGAAGAATACACTAGAGGATTTCAAAAGTGAACTTGAGCAGGGAGAACAAAGAATCAGCATATTTGAAGATAGAAAAATGAAAATAATATTGAGTCTGAGGAACGAAAAGAAAAAGACTGAGGAAAATAAACAGAACCTAAGGGAGCAAAATGCGCACCGTGGGAGCCTCAGAAGGAGAGGGAGAGAAATGGGCAGAGAGGTTACTGAAAAATGGCTGCAAACTTCTTGACTTTGATGACAGACATGATTGGAAACACTCAAGAAGACGCTCACCAAGGCATTACATTCAAAATTTCAAAACACAGAGAGAATCTTGAAAGCAGCAAGAGAAGCAAGTCATAGCATACAGGAATGCCCACTAAGATTTCTCATTAAAAACTTCAGAGGCCTGAAGGCAGCTGGTTGATATACCCCAAGTGTTGGGCGGGGGAGGGAAACAACCCACACTTCCACACTTCCAGTGCAGCGGGTGCAGGGCCACTCCTTGCTTGGGGAATTAAATCCCACAAGCTTTGGGGCCAAAAAAATGAGAGCAAATTAAGATATTCCTAGATAGAAGCAATGGCAACCCACTCTGGTACTCTTGCCTGGAAAATCCCATGGATGGAGGACCCAGTAGGCTGCAGTCCATGGGGTCACAAAGAGTCGGACACGACCGAGCGACTTCACTTTTACTTTTCACTTTCATGCATTGGAGAAGGAAATGGCAACCCACTCCTGTGTTCTTCCCTGGAGAATCCCAGGGACAGGGAGCCTGATGGGCTGCTGTCTATGGGGTCACACAGAGTCGGACACGACTGAAGCGACTTAGCAGCAGCAGCAGATAAAAGCTGAGAGTGTTCATCACCACTAGATCAGTCCTCCAAGTCCTTCAGGCTGAAATAAAGGACATAAGATAGTATCTCAAAGTCATATGAAGAAGTAAAGATCTCCAGCAAAGGTAAACACATAGGCAATTATAAAAACACTTAGCATTGCTGGAATTTTGGTTTGTAATTCCACTTTTTATCTTTATATGATTTAAAAAGCTAATGAATAAGAAACAATTATTAGCCTGTTCTTGGACACACAATCCATAAAGATGTAATTTCTAGCAGCAATTATGAAAGGTGTGGTAAAAAATTTGATAGGATGCTATTGAATTTAAAAAGATATACATTTGAATCAGTGTTTTCAAACTTTGGGATGCAATCCTAAATATCCCTGATTATTTTGGGTATTATTGACATCTTAACAATATTAAGTCTTCCAATCCATGAACATTGGATAGGTTCTCATTTATGTCTTCTTTAATCACTTTCAGCAGTGTTTTGTAGTTTTTACTGTACAAGTCTTTCTCATCTCCTTGGTTAATTCCTAAGTATTTTATTCTTTTTGATAATATTGTAACTGGAATTGTGCTTTATTTCCTTTTCAGATTGTTCATTGTTAGTATATAGAAACGAAACAGATTTTAGTGTGTTGACTTTGTATTCTGCTACTTTGCCGAATTAATTAGTTCTAATAGTTTGTCTAACTATTGTTTGTTTTGCTGGAATTCTTAGCATTTTTACTTGCTTAATTGCTCTGGCGAGAACTTCCAATACTATGATGAATAGAGGTGTTGAAAGCAGAGCAGGTATGCTTGCCTGGTTTATGATCTTAGAGGAAAAGTTTTCATTCATTCCCATCAACCTTCCCTGTGGGCTTTTCATTTATTTATTTTATTATGTTAAGGTAGCTTCCTTCTTTTTAAAAAAAGAAGGCTTACTTATTTAAGGCTGTGCTGGGTCTTTGTTGCTGCACCAGGGCTTTCTGCAGTTGTGGTGAACAGGGGCTACTCTCCACTGCGATGTCAAGTTTCTCCTGTTGTGGAACATGGGCTCTAGGTACTTGGGCTTCAGTAGTTGCGACTCATAGGCTTAGCTGTCCTAAGGCCTGTGTGATCGTCCCAGACCAGGGACTGAACCTGTTCTTGCATTGTCAAGTGGATTCTTTACCACTGAGCCACCAGGAAAGCCCCCAAGGTAGTTGACTTCTATTCCTACATCGTCGCTTGTTTTTATCAAGAAGAAGTGTTGACTTTTACCAAATGCTTTCTATGCATTATGCTTATGCATTATATTTATGCATTATGTATTGTGTAGATGTTTTCCTTCATCCTGTTAATATGGTATACACTCACCAATTTTTGTGTTGAAACATCATTTCATTCCAGGAAGAAATCTCACTTAGGCCTGATGTATAATCCTTTTACGGGCTTCCTGGGTAGCTCAGCTGGTAGAGAATCTGCCTGCAAAGCAGGAGACCCCAGTTCGATTCTTGGGTCAGGAAGTTTCTGCAAAGCAGGAGACCCCAGTTCAATTCCTGGGTCAGGAAGTTTCCCTGGAGAAAGAACAGGCTACCTACTCCAATATTCTTGGGCTTCCCTGGTGGCTCGGCTGGTAAAGAATCTGCCCTCAGTGCGGGAGGCCTGTGTTTGATCCCTGGGTTGGGAAGATCCCCTGGAGGAGAGCATAGCAACCCACTCCAGTATTTTTGCCTGGAGAATCCCATGGACAGAGCCTTGTGGGATACAGTCCATGTGGTTACAAAGAGTCAGACATGACTGAGTGACTAAGCACATAGTCATTTTAATATGTTTCTGAATTAGTATGTTAGTATTTTATTGAGGACTTTAGCTTCAATGTTCATAGGATGATTTTGAGAAGAATTATATTAGTTCTTACTTAAATGTTTGGTTGTGTTAACCAGTAAAGCCATCAGGTCTGGAGCTTTTACTACTTGGCAATTTTGTATTTCTGATTCAATCTCCTTATTAGTTACAGGTCAATGCAGATTTTTTATTTCTTGGCGATTTAGTCTTGGCAGGCTTTGTGTTTCTTTTGTTGCTGTTCAGTTGCTAAGTCATGTCTGACTCCTTGTGACCCCGTGGACTCCAGCACGCCAGGCTTCTCTGTCCTTCACTATCTCCCAGAGTTTGTTCAAACTCATGTACTGGGGCTTCCCAGGTGGCGCTAGTGGTAAAGAACCCACCTGCCAATGCAGGAGATGTAAGAGACAGGTTTGACTCCTAGGTCGGGAAGATCCTCTGGAGGAAAGCGAGTCAACCCACTCCAGTATTCTTGCCTGGAGAATCCCATGGACAGAGAAGCCTGGCGGGCTTCAGCCCATAGCGTTGCACAGAGTTGGACACGACTGAAGTAACTTAGCACAGCAAGCATGTCCAATGAGTCAGTGATGCCCTCCAGCCATCTCACTCTTTGTTGCCCTCTTCTCCTGCATCAGGGCCTTTTCCAATGAGTCAGCTCTTTGCTCAGGTGGCCAAAGTTTTGTAGCTTTAGCTTCAGTATCCATCTTTAGCTTCAGTATCAATCCTTCCAGTGAATACTGAGGGTTAATTTTCTTTAAGATTGACCGGTGTGATCTCCTTGCAGTCCAAGAGACTCTCAAGAGTCTTCTCCAACGCCACAGTTCAAAAACATCAATTCTTTGGTGCTCTGCCTTCCTTATGGTTCAACTCTCACATCCATACATGACTATTGGAAAAACCATAGCTTTGACTAGACAAACCTTTGTTGGCAAAATTATGTCTCTGCTTTTTAGTATGCTGTCTAGGTTTGTCATAGCTTTTCTTCCAAGGAGCAAGCGTCTTCTAACTTCATGGCTGCAGTCACTGTCTGAAGTGATTTTGGAGCCCAAGAAAATAAAATCTGCCCATTTCCATCTTTCCCCCATTTATTTGCCATGAAAATGATGGGACTGGATGCCATGATCTTTGGTTTTTGAAAGCTGAGTTTTAAGCCAACTTTTTCACTCTCTTCTTTCACCTTCATCAAGAGGCTCTTTAGTTCCTCTTCAATTTCTACCATTAGAGTAGTATCATCTGCATATCTGAAGTTGTTGATATTTCTCCCAGGAATCTTGCTTCCAGCTTGTGCTTCATCCAGCCTGGCATTTTGCATGATGTATTCTGCATATACGTTAAATAAGCAGGGTGACAATATACAGCCTTGACAGACTCCTTTCCCAATTTGGAACCAGTCCATTGTTCCATGTCTGGTTCTAACTGTTGCTTCTTCACCTGCTTACAGATTTCTCAGGAGGCAAGTAAGGTGGTCTGATGTTCCCATCTCTTTAATTTTCCACAGGACTGTTTCTAGGAACGTACATTTCATCTAGGTTATCTGGTTTGTTTGTACAGTTATGCATACTGCTGTTATGAACCTTTTTATTTCTATAGATGATAGTAGTATCACCATTTCCATTTCTGATTTTAGTAATTTGAAAATTCTCTATTTTTTTCTTATTCTTTCCAGCTAAAATTCTATCAGTTTTGTTGATCTTTTAAAAATAGACAACTTTGGTGCTGGGGGGAAGGGATAGTTAGGAAATTTGGGAAGGTCATGTATAGTCTGCTATATTTAAAATGGATAACCAACAAAGACCTATAGGATAACGCTTGGAACTCTACTCAACGAACCAGCCTGGATGGGACGTGGTTTTTGGGAGAATGGATACATGTATATGTATGCTCGAGTCCCTTCACTGTTCACTTAAAACTACCACAACATTGTTAATTGACTATATACCCCAAAACAAAATGTTTTTGGTGTTAAAAATAAAAATTAAAAAAAAAAACCAGAAAAACAGGCAACTTTGGGCTTCATTTATTTTCTATTATCTTCCTATTCTCTATTTTATCTCTGCTCTGGTTTTTATTACTTCCTCCCTTCCATTAACTTTATATTTAGTTTGTACTTTTTCCAGTTCCTTAAATTCTGAAGTTAGGTTGTTGATTTGAGATCGTTTTTAATGTAAGCACATATAGCTGTAAATCTCCTTCTTAGCACCACTTTGCTGTCTCTTAAGTTTCGGTATGATGTGTGGGGTTTATTTAGGCCACATTGCACGGGATGCAGGATCTTAGTCCCCTGACCAGGGATCGAACCCCTGCCCATTACAGTGGAAGCACGGAGCTTTCACCACTGGACCACCAGGGAACTCCTCTGTTTTTAAAATTATTTGTCTCTAGGCATTTCTTAATTTCCCTGGGTTTCTTCTTTGATCCATCAATTGTGTAAGAACATTTTGATTTTTACAGCTTTTTTCCTCCTAGTTTTACTTCTGTTGTTGGTCTCTAACTTCATTATGGTCAGAAAAGATACTTTGTTGATAGACTTAATCCTATGAACAGAAGCCAGGTGGGCTACAGTCCATAAATTTGAGAGTCAGACGTGACTGAAGCAACTCAGCACATATGCAAGACAGTGTCCTAACATGTGGTTTATCCTGAGAATACTCCACGTGCACTTGAGAAAAACGTGTATGCTGCTGCTGGGCATGGCGTCATGCATATATTCATCGCATCGACTTGGGTTGTGTTCAATCTTCTGCTTGTTCTATCCATTACTGACAGTAGGGCATATAGTCTCCAACCACGACTATACATCGTCTATTTCTCCCTTCGATTCTGTCAGTTTTTCCTTCCTACATCTTGCTGGTCTGTTATTAGGTGTGTAATTGTTCATCTTGTATTCAAACTCGTAACACACAGTCTTCCTCTCATAGACTTTTTTGATTTAAACTCCATTTTGTCTGACATTAGTATAGCCACCCCTCATTTCTATTATTACCATGGAATTTTTTTTTCTACTCTTTCCATCTTTTTGTGTTTGAATCTCGAGTGTGTCTTTTGTAGATGGCTTGTTGTTGGGTCATGTTTGTATTCACTCTGCCAATCTCCGTCTTTTCATCAGGCAGCTTAATTCATTTAAAGTATTACTGCTAAGTAGGGACTATGGGATCGCAGAGTCGGACATGACTGAAGCGACTTAGCAGCAGCAGGGACTTGATTCTGTCCTTGTGCTACTTGTTTTCTTCCTGTATGTCTCATAGCTTTTTGTTCACTTCCTGCCTGCATTACTATTGTCTTTTGCATTTGAAAAAAATTTTTTTGCAATAAATGCTTGAATTTCTTTTGCAGTTTATTTTTTTGGCCACACTTTATGGCATGTGAGACCTTAGATCACCAACCAGGTATCAAACCTGCGAGCCGTACACTGGAACCACAAAGTCTTAACCACTGGACGCCAGGGAAGTCGTCCCTGCCATCGCATCCAGGGCTGTTTTCTTTTGTGGTCATCATGGGCACTACATATGACACCCTTCAGTTATGACACTCTAACTTGAATTTACACAATTCTAACAATCTCTTCTCCTTTATAGCTTTACCCTACCCTCTATCCCTAACTGTACCTGTTGATGTCACGAAGTAACATCTTTATACTGTGTAGTGCCCTCAAACATAACACAAACCAGTTATACTACTAGCTTTTAGATTAATAATTATTTTTAATGTATCATTTTCTTAAACCACGTAGACAATTACAAGTTAACAATGTTGGCTTTTGTAATGTTTAATGTATTTACCTTTATCGGGATTTTTTGCTTGCTTTATTGCCCCGTCCTTTAGTTTTACCCTGCAGGAATCCCTCAAGCATTTCTTGCCAAGGCCCTCAGCTTTTGTTTATCCAGGAATGTCTCAATTCCTCCCTCCTTTTTGAAGTTTTGACAGTCTTGTATTCTTGGTTGACAGGCTTTTTCCTTCTTTCAGCATTTTAAAAGATCAACTCACTGCCTTCTAGTCTCCGAGATTCCTGATGCAAACCTGTGTGTTATCAGGGCCCTGTATGACTTGCTTCTCTTAATGCCTTCAAGATCTCTGTACCTTTCAGAAATCTGATGGTCTCTGGTGGCCCTGTTTATCTTACTTGGAACTTAAGTCTCTTAGATGTTTGTGGAGCCTCATTCATTTACTTAGGGACCTTCTCACCTGTTATTTCTTCAAATATTCTCGTCCTTTTAGCTCTCTCTCTTCCCCTTCTGAGACTCCCACAATGCATATGTTACTCTTCATGGTGTTTCACAGGTCACTTAGGTTCTATTAAAAATTTTTTTTTCAGTCTGTAATTTCCATTGGCCTATCTTTAAAGTTTCCTGACTCTTGTATGTGTCCAAATGCTGCCTTAAATCCCTCTGGTGAATTTCTCATTTTAGCTACTGTACTTTTTAACTCCATAATTCAACATTTTAAGACATCATCTTGACTTTCTCCACATCTTTAGCTCCTTGATGTCCCTTGTGTTGTTACCTATAGTCTGGCCACCAGTCTTGATTTTTCTATCAAATATTACTCTCTCTGGCTCTATCATTCGGGTCTCCCAAATGGCCCAGAGAATGTTACTAAACTCATGGACTCCTCCACTCTGCATCCTCTCAGGAAACCGTCACTGATGGTCACTCACAGACACTAACCACAACTGTGCAAGGCCACCTCTCAAGTAACCTCCAGCAGCTTCCCAAACTGTGCCTCCAGCAGACTGCATGATCGCCTCAGCAGGACCCATGTCCTGTCCCCTCTTGCCTCCCACACAGGAAAACTCAAGTGCTGGTCACTCAATGAAGGGCAGAGTCCATTTGCTGTTAAACCGGTGGTATCAGGTGGCTGGTGAACAGATGTCCTTTACAGAGAACTTAGGTTCCAGTGAAAAGTAACCTGTTCTAAATATCTCCAAGGACTAGGATTTCTCTGGCTCCAATCACAAATTCCCATTGTGAGGTAGCCTTTGGCAGCAGTGTTTAAAATCCACACCCCCTCACCCCTTCATTCCCAGGTACGTTTGACTGGAGCTGCCAGTGAAGCTCATAGTACAAGTCAACCTGACAAATGCTGAAGACCAGTGGAGCCCATCAGATCTGAACTGGGAAGTCTGGAAAACTAGGCATTATGCAGCTTCAACGGAACCCCGATTGCCATGAAAGAGCCAAATAGTTTCGGTGCAGCCCTGCAGGGCCAGAAAACTCACGGGTAGTGGAGACAGTCAAGAGAAACCTTGAGAGAAGCACAGGTGAGCAGCACACTGGAGGAAATGTCCTTTCTTGCTCAGATGCCTAGTTGATATCATGTGTCCACAAGGCTGGATCTGCTGCTATCTTTGGATCTGTGCAAGGCCAGGCTTGTGCTATACAACCGTCATAAACCCTTGGGAAACCCTTCTCCCCATGACTTTGCTGCTAAGTCGCTTCAGTCGTGTCCAACTCTGTGCGACCCCATAGACAGCAGCCCACCAGGCTCCACCATCCCTGGGATTCCAGGCAAGAACACTGGAGTGGGTTGCCATTTCCTTCTCCAATGCATGCCAAGTGACAAGTGAAAGTGAAGTCGCTCAGTCGTGTCCGACTCTCAGTGATCCCATGGACTGCAGCCTACCAGACTCCTCCATCCATGGGATTTTCCAGGCAAGAGTACTGGAGTGGGGTGCCATTGCCTTCTCCACATGACTTTGGGTTGTCACCAAATGAATTTGACTACACGTGATTGCTGATCACATCTGAAACTCTTCCTTTGCTCTGTGAGGAATCCAACCCTGCAACCACTTGATGGCTGCTCTCGACCTGAAGGTCCTAACCAGAGAACCATGTTCACTCAGGCTCTGAAACCTCCTGGAACCCCCTCCTGGGTGCTGCCCTTACCCCAAACAGGGTATCTTTGTCTCAAGGGAAAATTCCAATATTCCTGCACTTTCAGATTCTGCTGCAGATGGGACAGGGGTTTGGGGTTGTTAATCCTTCCAACTTGACACTATGCCCTTAGAACAGACACGTTGCTTGGGGACCCCAGTCTTCCTGAGGCAATGTGCATCCTCATCTGACCAGTCTACCCTTGAGGCAGTTGCTGGTTTTGTGAGCCATGGGATATAGATCTCCATTCCACACGTCTCCATTCCCACAGTGGCTTAGCACTCCTGGCAGGATACAAATGCAATTCCATTCCTGCAACTTGTAGACATTCAGGCCTCTGGAGCTCAGCTTCCAGGTCAATCCTGTCCTCTCCTCCCGCCTCACCACCACCATGCACTGCATTCAGCTAAGAGGAGCTTCTGCTTTTCATTAGTGCTCCCTGCTTACTTGTACCAGGCAAAACACTCTTTGAAATGCTACCTCTTAAAAGACATTCCTCAAAGTCTCAATCATTTCCTCCCTCCTCCAGAGTTCCATCCCTGTCCTGTGTGAAGTGGGCACAGCGGTCCTAGTGGCTGAGTGGTAAAGAACCTACCTGCCAATGCTAGGGACTTGGGTTCAATCCCTGGTCTGGGAAGATGCCACATAGCAAGGAGTAACTAAGACCATGCTCCAGAACTACTGAGCCCACATGCTGCCAGTTAGTGAAGCCTGTGCACCAGAGCCCACTTGGCACTAGAGAAAGACCACATACAGCAATGAAGACCAACTGCAGCCATTAAGTAAATCTTAAAGTTACAGCCAAAGTTGGAGCAAGTGTGAGTGCAGGCCAGTACAGGCACTGGAAGCACTGGTACTGAAACTACAGTATTCTGGCCATCCGATGTGAAGAGCTGACTCAATGTAGAAGACCCTGATGGTGGGAATGACTGAAGGTCAAAGAGGGCGGCGAAGAACGAGATGGTTGAATGCCATCACCAATTTCAATGGACGTGAAATTGAGCAAACTTCGGATAGTGAAGCACAGGAAAGCCTGGTGTGCTACAGCCCTGAGTGTTGCAGAGTTGGACATAACAGCAACTGAACAATAAAGAACTGGCAATTTCTGAAGACCTCTTTTATCGGGCTGGGGCTAGAATAAAGAACTCTGCACTTGCGCTCCCAACCTCCTATGAACAAAGGGCTCAAAAGGACAAATTCTGGAGGCTGTGCACAGTCACCGTAACAACTTCAGCAGGTCTTTAAGAAGTGTCATTTGTGGAATGGTCTATACAGGGTACCGGGGATACAGAAGATGTAAGCGTAACTCAGTTTAGGAAACACGGAACACAAACCACACAACAGTGAGAGAGGCAGAGAGATTCCAGTGCTATACTGTTCCTGGTACTGAGAGCACTCTGAACCTTTGGAATGGTCATGTATAACTGAAATTTGTACAACCACTGAAACTGACAATGCAGAAACTGGACAAACTGGCATTTTGGGGCTACTCTTGGAATACTGGCAGGTCAGAGCAATCGAGAGTTCCTTGGATAAGGTTTGCATGGTAACAAAAATTTAAACCCTTAAGAGTTTGGTTTCATTAAAAGTAAAATTTACTTAAAATTTAAGTAGATTCCAACAGAATCTTGTTTGGGTTTTAAACATGTTATCTAAGCCCTACAAGACACAGCAGCCAGGCTAGTCGAGTGACCACACGGTAATACATCTCAGATACCACAAAGACTGAGCTAACACACAAAATGTAGAAGGCTCATCCACACCAGTACCCTTCTGTTGTTTTTGTCCAGGTCAAAGGCTTAGTGTATTACAGTAAACAGTGGGAAGCAATCCTAACACAGCTGCACGTGGAACACACCGGATTTCAGAGACCACCACTTCTCTCAAACCTTTAGGACCCCACATAGCACCTTACAAGTTCATTAACCTCAGAGAATTTTAGAAACATTCCTTTCTTAACTAAAGAGAAATGCTATACCCAGTTATTTAACTGCATACTTGACCCAGCTAAAGTCACTCATCAACTAAGAAATCAGATGAAGGCAGATTTTTTCAGTTTCTAATCAATTTGAGATACAGATTAGGAACACAAGATCTAAGGAAAGCCATTTTAATTAGCAACATGGGTTTTCTGAGTAGGGACACAACGGCACAAAGAAACATCCAACACAAATTTGAAGCAACAGCTACCAAAAGGGAGTTTTCAATTCTCCAACTTTATAAACAAAAATTCAGATTAATATTAAAGCAGAGACAAAAATAATTTTAACATTGTTTTAATCAAATAACAGCTGTTTGAAACAGGAAATTTTAAGACAGTTGAATAGAGCAAAGTGAAAGATCACTCTACCAGGATAGCTGCTATGAATAAATTCCTTACTATGTGGATTTGAATCCCATTTTAAGTTTGGCACTAGAC
>NW_011494874.1:682691-689856 GCF_000754665.1 Bison bison bison
AAAGTATCAAGCTAACAAGGTTTTATTATACCAGATTGTATAATTTCAATGTGAAAAAAACTTATATTTGTTAACATCTTGTAATCTATGAGATGGATCACAAAGAGATGAATGATGTAAGCCCGTGTTCCAAACAAAGTTCACTCCATGCATTTGATTCCCACACTGTATGTTCTGTGTAAATTTGTACCTTCAAGACTTCTAAGATATTCTCATAAGCCCTTCTATCAAGTGAGTTTAGATCAGCAAATTGGGCAAGCAATTCCCAATGATGTTATTCCCAAATCTAAAGCCCAGGATGGGCTGGGTCAGGCCCTCGTTGCCATCACCAGTCTTCTTGGGTATCTCACTATATTCAGTATGAAATAAAAACACACCAAGTCTTACACCAAAATATAGGCTATGATTTAGAAACATGCTTTTAGCTTTTTTTCTTCTTTTAAATAACACATTTTGGGGGGGCTGTAGCAGGGAGTTTGAGACACAGTTAATACTTATTTTGGCAAGATAGCAACAAAAACCGAAAAAGCATAAGTTACGTATCCAAATGCAAAAATAAAAGAACCATAGTATCCAGGGAAAAATTCACACTAAACAAAAGATACAGTATGTCTAAGTATTCTGAAACTGTAATTTGAATCAAGAGTAAATGCTGAGAAGTTAACACTCAGTTTTTGCTTGAGATCAATTTCATCTTTTCCTGTTTCCCTCAAATAAAATCAGAGATTGTTAGTATTTAATCACTCCCCCAAATTTCCATTTTCTCAGTATAAAGCAACAGCTACATACACATAATAAAATGCTTTTATGTTAATGTAATAATTCCCCTGGCTCATCCAACGTGCAATGCATACGACTTCAAGACTACAATTTGGGGCAAGTATAGACTTTTAAAAAACAAACACAATTCAAGTTTCAAAACCTGCTCTTAAGTTTATAGGACACTCAGGTCATTTTTGCTTCTTGGTGAGATAAAGGTGCTGCACTGCCATTTGATCATCTGTCCACCTCGGCACGGGAAGCACACACATCATCAGATGCCAATTTCAGGGACCAGAGGTAAGACTTAAAAAGCACTATGTATTCCCTAATGACTGAGTAAGGTATTTGTAAGTTTATGTTCACATTCTGCTAAAGGACCTCATTAAAGTCTCGGCACCTAATATCTAACAGGCTCCAACAATCCTATCAGGTTAAATGATGGTACAACATTTTTCAAGGAGCCGATTATTTCAGCTTACTTAAGTCATTCAGAGTCAAAAATCTGAAGAATGACCAAAATCAAATCTTTATTTTTTAGAACTGTATAAATGTGATCCAAATGTGTCCACCACTAATTTTTCAAAAAGAAACATGCTATAAATAAGCAAACTATACCTGCTCACTGATATGTGTATGGACTCCCTAGATGTCTTGTTGGGTTTAAATACAGACCACTCACAGCAATACATTTTTAGTAGAAAAGTGTAGCATGATGTTAAGCCATTTTAGCTTTTGCACATTCATGTTGCACTTCTGGCCAATGATGCAAAAAGATTCTCAGCATTACATTGTTAAGCTGGGCTGCACCCACCCCTTTAAATGGCATCAATATCAATGTCATCATCTTTGTTGTCAGACTTTACAGCTTCAACTTTCGGTACACTGGCAGTCTTTGAATACACCACCTGGTAAAACAGAAGATTTTTCATTGTAAACTTTTATCCCTGTAAAACTGCTCATAAAAACAATAGTCAGTGGTCAACAAAGGAGAAAAACTACCTAGAAATAGCCATTTGTTCATGAAAAATTTTAAATTTATGTAAAAACTAAGTTAACACTCTGCATTTACAGACCCCTATATAACTGAGGTGAAACAAAACCCTCTCTTTGAGAACCCACACAGTATTTATTTGAAATCATGATGTCCGGGGGTAGGAGAGATTTCTAGCACCTTTTCTATTAATGTGATTCCCTTCCTAATTATGTTTAATTTGCATCTAATATTGGCATTTTATAGTTCTCAAACACTTACCACTAACATGGTATTTAACAATTTCCCCAGCGTTTACCTCAATATTCTCATCTTCATCATCATCTTCACCACCGGAAGATTCTTCCTCTGCTTCCTTCAACCATTTTATAAAAGGTTCTGCTTTGACACGAATCTCTTTGGCAAGCTCTTTTGAGACATATTTCTTAGAGGTCTAAAAAACGTTTAGTAAAATTTTTAGTTCAAACTACTTAACAGTTAACTTGAGTTATACATAATTGTCTATACCCATCCTTTGAGGAGACTGGAACACATATTAATCTCAAACTCTCAACAGATTAAACGTATTCAGCAAAGAGGAAAAGATTTTCTTTGGTCGTTACTAGAAGCTACCATGGTGGGGATCACCCTACAGATTATACCAGTCAAAGAGGTAGAGACTAGGCGTTAGAAAACTTTTTCCAAAAAAGCCCCAATCCTTCTAATCTTTTAGAGCTCATCAATATATTCCCCACCTTTTCCGACCAGCTAATGATGACCTCTTCCTCCAAAAGGTCTGCATCATACATCTCCTTCAAGATATGTGGAATCTTGGAAATGAGCTGAGCTTGATGCATTGCTACCACACACTCCAAACCATGAAGAAGGTACCGCTGAGCTTTTTTGTTGTTGTGACAAAACTGCAAATAGATATTCTTGGCGTTAACAAGCTTTCTTAGATGTAACGGCCCTGTAACAGTAAGAAGTCAATGCTTAAAGATTTCTAATTTACTTCACGTATACGGGACCACATGTAGCATTTTCCAGATACTCTCATGCTTGTTAAGGTAGGTCAGTTATTTACATTTTTTCAGGATGACAGAATAAACGGGAGCTTAAAATGATGTTTCCAAGGTCACACATCTGCAAATCTCACTATGAACATAGAACAATTTGCTTACTCGTAAGAAATGGCGCCTATATTTCTTAATTTGTTCTCTAATTTTCTCATTAAAAAGAACTTCAGTCAAAACAAGAGGGCCCATGGCTTTTACATCCAGTCTTTCTGCTTCAGCTACAATCTCTTTGTCAGATGAGTCAATAATACCTTCTTCTTTCTTTTTCTGCAAATAAAAGGAAGCACGTTAAAAACAAAAGAAGCAATTCAGTGAGATGGAGGGACTCTCATTCTTATCCCCAGGGACTTCCTTGGTAGTTCAGATGGTAAACAATCTGCCTGCAATGCAGGATCCTGCACATGGGTTCGATCCCTGGGTTGGGAAGATCCCCTGGAGAAGTAAACGGTTACCCACTCAGGCCTGGACAATTCCACAGAGAGAGTCTGGAAGGCTGTAGTCCATGGGGTTGCAAAAGAGTTGCACACGACTGAGTGACTAAGCACAGCACCATAGTCTCTGCTCTGATGAACCTTTCCCTTACCTAACTGAAGATTCTACAACTTCTAAATAATACACACCTGCCAAAAACAGTGCCTGGAACCACCCTCAGAAATTTTTTGAACAAACAGTTTAAGGTAATAAATATCTAGCAAAAGCTCAAGGCTAGGTAGAAACTGACTTACTGATCAACAAAATGTTTTTACCTTAACAAAATCAAACAGGATATTGACCCGCTCTTCAACAGTCCTTTCCAAATCGTCACTGAGGGTTAAAACTTTTGCATGGTCACTGATTTCATCCATTCTGCGCCTTTGAGCTTCCTCTGTTGTATCCTCCCCCCAGTCGTCATCCTCTTCTTCTTCCTGTTTTTAATAACAAAAATGCTTGGCCAAAAAGAGACCTTAAAGGTGTAAAAAAAAAAAAAAAAAAAATCCAGATTTCTAGTGAAATTATCATTTTCTCACTAAATTTCTATTTAATCAACTAATAAGCACCTGGAACCCAATGTACTGGTGCATTGTTCACAGAAAAGCAGTTTGTTTCTGCCCACCTCAACCAAAGGTCACATTTTACACCATTTTAGTGCCCACCACCCCTCAAACCTTGCACTCACCACAGCATGTGGAGGAGGACTGATCTCATTTGGTGGTGGTGGGGGTGTCTCACTGCTGGAAACGGAGCCATTTTCCTTGTCTTTGCCCTTTCTATTTTTCTTTTCCTTTTCTTTTTTTCCTGTACTACTATCACTATTCTCTACACAGATAAAAAGGAAAGAAAGTTGAGTACCATGAGTTATATTACACCTTATTGCCACCATTAACATTTAAAACCCTCCCCTCAGAAAACCACAGAAAATGCTACCTGTAATTCTAAAAGGGTTCATAAATCAAATTCATTTACTGTGTTTCATAGGTAATCGACTTAGTCTAAGAAAGAAAAGCCAGTAAATATCAAAGATGTTAGCTGTTTTAGTAAAATTAAGAGTTGGACACCACGTAGCGACTGAACAATGAAATAAAGACCACAAGGTGACGCCTCAGTGGATCAAGTACTTCAAGTTAAAAGTGGGCACTCATGGCCCTCTCTTTCCACTCCTCATAAACTGATAAACAAAGGTATTCTCAACTATGCTTCAGCCAAAAACTGGAACAGTGTTTAAGTCTATATAACGGCTAGTCTCACAGAAAAGAGAACACCGGAATAGGTTAGACTTTCTTGTTATAGCAAGCTCAAATTGTGTCAGACAATTTTGGTTATCTGCCACAGAGTGTTGCTTGCATGCTCTAAAGCCACTTCGGCCTACTGAGCCAAGGCCCTCATGTACAAATGAGTATTCCAGAAGCAGTCCGTGGGGTTGCAGAGAGTCAGACTCAACTAGCGGCTGAACAATTCCAGAGGTAGATCTTTTACTATGACCCCATCACAATTTGTCCAATATTTCATACATCCTAAGATGTCTTAAAAACTGAGGATATGGTTGAGTTTAATGGTAGCCTGTACTTGACCTTTAATAGTACATACAACAGCAGGTTTATTAAACAGTTGACCTTTGAACGTAAGTTGAAACCACACAGATCCATTTACATGGAGTTTCCCCCCCCCCTCCAATAATTACATACCACAGTACTACACTATTCACTGTTGGTTGGTTGATCCTTGTATACACAGGGCTGACCTTATTGTTATAAGCAAACTTTCACTTGCAGGGGTGTTCAAGGGTTAACCTTATTCTATATAGTGGTAAAGACACTTCCATAGTTTTCAACAATCAGTTGCTTCACGTTAAGGTTTTAGAAGTTCATCATAAGCACTTACCAGGTGGGTTTTTGAGAATGAATGTGCAGAGTTTATGATGTGTGTCAAGCATGCCTCGATAGCCACAGGCTTTACAAGAATTACCTATTGTTTGCTTCTTTGGATTGACATGCTGTCAAAAAAGAAAAAATATGTCATCCATTAACACATGATGAAAATTCAAAAACAAAGTGTGAAACTAACCATCAAAAGCCACCTAAACCCAGTTTAACATCAAAAGAATTTTTTTTAACATAAGGTCAGTATGGAAACATCAATAAAATTTGAGGTTTTGCAATTTATGTAAGTCTGCTCTGCCTTCTTGGAAACATGATTTGGTGACATCACAGAAATACAGTTTTTCTCCTATTGACAAGAACCTCAAAGGCACTCACCAGATCTGTTTCAGGATTCTCACACTCAGGACAGAGAACAAATTTTTTAATGAATCCATCCAACATGTCTTGCAGCTTATTCGCCTCATGAGATCCATTGACAATGTAACGGTCATTCTTAACATCAAACTGGGTCTGTGCTCCCAGCTCACAACCAAAATATTTGGTGGGATCTATTTGGGGGGGGAAAAATTTATTACAGTTAACTAATCTTTGGATGAGTGCTGAGTCACTCAAGTCATGTCCGACTTTTTTTGACCCCATGGACTGTAGCCTACAAGGGTCCTCTGTCCATGGGATTTCCCAGGCAAGAATACTACAATGGGTTGCCATTTCCTACTCTAGAACTCTTTGGCTACTCACCCTCATTTATAGAATTATCACTCTTTTTAAATGGAAAAGATTAAAAAAGTGTTGCCCTGGTAATTTTATATACTAATGCTATCAATCAGTTTTAAATCCAAGTTTCCACTTAACTCAAAAGCTAACTCAATTCAGGCAAGATTTGCAGACCGAGAGCATCACAATTATGTCAATAAAATGCGTTCTCAGACTCCTTTTAAGAGGCATTACTTACACGTTGGAGGCCGATTAAGCGCTTTCGCTACGTCAACCATGTTGACTATAACTGTCTTGATTCCATTTCCTTTGCCCTCAACCTAAAGGAAGTAAAAATTTTAATTTTGCATTGTCCACACTGGGAGAAGCAACCTTTAACAATCCATGAAAAAAGCAGAGAACTTGCTACTACAATGAAGATTTAGTATTACCTTGGCAATCAGACGGGGCATCTTGTAGCGATAGAACTGGTCTGACACGCTGCGGTTGACGTTGACAGACATTTTGGCTTATTAGTGACTTTATCAATAAGATGAAGAGATCTTTGATTGCAATTTTTTGGTATCCTCTGTCTGGAGAAGAAGGGATGACATAAACGACTGCAAGAGTTCTCGGTCTCTGACATGAAAAATTTTTCGCCACTGAGGCTGTAAGCTTCTTGCTTGTATGCTATGTTTCCCCAATACAGGTACCAATGGCTGCGCAACAGCTCTGAAAGAGAAAACAAACCAACCCCCACGTTTAACAACTCCTGCAACGAAATCCCTCCGTGTCCGTTCTGTATAATTACGCCTACTTCCCCTACGTTAAAAACATGAGTTTATGTACAAAGAACAGCTACTAGTCTCATGTAACTCGGGACACCTGTAGCAACAAAAAGCCTTCATTTTGACGAAGATGTGACTTTGGTCGGTGCCTGACTGAAACAAGACAAATTACGCTGCATCAGCTTTTCATCAGACCAGTCATCACGTCGACGGCTTGCTTCCGCGGGTTGGCCGTATTTTAACCGAAGGACCAACCCAGACCTACCCCGCCCCCACCAACCCAGACTGTGGTACCCACAAACTTCTCAAACACATCAACATCGCTCCAGGACGGCAGGCTGTGGAGCTGTTCTTCGAGGTCGAAGCCTTTGGCAGCGAGCGCTTACTTCAGAGCCACACTTCGGTAACTACGCCTGCGGAGCATGATCTCGCCGGACTGGCGCGCGGGGAGTGTGGCCCCCTTTCCCTTCTCCACCCAAACACCCCGGCCCCCTTCGCGCCCGCCCCCAGCTGTCAGGG
>NW_011494874.1:690674-704115 GCF_000754665.1 Bison bison bison
CCTCGGCCCCAGCGCCCGCCCCCCGCGCCAAGCCGCACAGCCCATTGGCTGGCGGGCCGCCCGAGCTCGCTCGTCATTGGCCTGCATGCCGCGTCTGTCGCGTTTTTCCCCGCCCTTTCTGCTTCCTGAGGCTCCACTCGCCGCCTCCGCCCGCCCCCAGCCCCGCGTCCCGGCTTCCTTCTCTCGCTGTCCCCTCCCCCGCTTTTCCCAGAGGCCTTTGCGGTCTCGCGAGAGTGGGCGGGCCTCGGCGGCGGAGATCTGCCGCTACACTGTGCTTTGTCGGTTTGGGTGCCGGGGAAGATGGCGGTTGGTCTTCCCCCTCCCCCGCTGGCTGCGTCGCGGCTCCCGAGGCCGCGTTTCCTCAGGTGTTCTCGAGATGGGTGTGGGAACTCTCGGGGGCTCCTCTCTGTCCCTCCTTTTCCGGGGACCCTCGTCCTCCAGTCTTAAGAAAGAAGTTGCTTTTCTTCCACAGTTCTCTAGGCCTGGGCAGAGAGCGAAGCTTGGAGGCTCTGGGTCTTTCGTCCCACGTGCCGCCTTTTATCCTCCGAAGCTCAGGTGTGCGTAGTCGCGGCGATCGTGATTCAACCGTCCGCCTCGCCCCTTCCCCGGCGCCCGGTCTGCAGGCCAAGCTTGACTGGTGTCTCTTGTCCACATGTTTTCTAAAGAGGAAAACATGAAAGTAATTCTTAACCCCTGGACCTCCTGGAAGTGATCTTGGCGGGGGGAATGTCTCCACGTTCTCGTGCTCTACCATCACTGCTTAAAATAAGCCTCACATCACCTTACCGTTCGTGGAATCATCCCCCGCAGTGTTTCCGAATTGTGACCTCCTTGCTGGGCAAAGCAGAGATCAAAGTGGGTGTACTAATGAGGTTCCAGTTCCAGTGTATTCATTTGCAAACGATTACAGTTTACCAGGAGCTTCTCAAATTTTAGTTTTGGTGATTACAGAAACTCTCATTCTTTCAGATACTTTTATTTTGTGTAAAATTTCGGTTGCGACTGTAAAAATGCAGAGTCCACCTTTAATGTGAAAACATACTTGATTATAATAGAGTAAGAGCCAAATAATCGGGCGGTTGGAGCAGTGTCCTGGGCAGCTGTGTGGTTTCCCGGATCTGGATGAAGTAGCAGTGTTGCTGAGGACAGGGTGAGTTGGATAAGGGGCTGACCTTTGATTTACACCATTCAAATTTGCAAGGTTAGGATTGAAAAATGTTGATTTTTAAAATCAAAGTTCAAGATTACTCTTGCAAGGTTTTATAAGCTTTATAAATCATTTAAAACCCGACAGGGTCAGTGGGAAAAATAAATAAAAGGGAGAGAATAAATAAAATGGATGATCCAGAATTGAGAGAAGTGATCTGTCCCTTGCTGCAGGGGCTTTTATTACAATCACACGGTGTATACTTCGGTACATAATTGTTAAACCAAATGCATAATGCTTTATGGATACCAGGGTTCTGGTCACACAAACTGGATAGATAAATCCAGACATGCTTCTCTGGTTCACGCTGAGGCATGACTTAGCAGTATTGAAACTTTGGAGTTTTTGCATGACTGCACACAAATGACACTATTTTAGAAACTAGTTTATGAGCATGAAACTAGTCTGAGGCTAGAGGCCTGCTTCCTTAAAGAGTTTTTTAATAACTAAATACAAAGTGATCACTTTTTTTGGATCATGTTTGATGGCCCCCTATTTTATTTCATTGAAGTTTGTACTAATTTTAATTAGTACATGTGTCATTCATTGTATCTAATCATGGACAATTTTTAAAAATCTCAAACATACCATTTGTTGAATGTTTTTCATAACCTAGAATTTTCTAAGTCCTTTGAATACACTCTTTCACTTACTTCTTTGCCTCTGAGGAGTCTTTATTCCCATTTTACAAATGAGCAAACTGAAGCTTACTGGAAAAAATAAAGCAGCTTGCCCTAGATATATTAGTAAGTGGTAGAACTAGAACCAGATCTGTCTGATCCCAGGGTCTGTTCTCTTCACCATTACCCACACAGCCTCTCCAGATGAATATAACCATTCACATGAGGGAGTGTTGTTATGCACATTTACAGGTGAGGAAAGAGACTCAGGAAGATTGTTTCCTCAAGTCACCTGTCTAGTAAATAGTGCACAGTGTTTGAACTCCAGCTTGACGCCAAGCTCATTGCACAATTCCATCTGCCATTTCTGGGTCTCCGCCTCATTTGGCTGCATTATTTCCCCCAACCAGGCGCTCACAGTTTACTAAATAGGGGTACTTAGTGCCTATGAAATCCCTGTCGAGTGAGTGCCTGAGCTGTGCGTTTCAGGGAATGTCCTGGACAAACATGATTAGCTACTGAAAAGGTAAATTATTAACTTGGCCTTATGATTGCTTAGTTATTGGTGTCTGTGAGTCTGTTTGGCATGAATTAAGCAAGACCAAGTCTGTGTGCCCTGGGAGCCTTGTGCTGAGCTGAGGGCCACTGAAGGGACCAAGGCATTGCCCTCTGTGATGGGTTTCTAAGACATCCCTCTCAGCTCTCTCTACTCTCTAGCATACTTTTAAAGCTGTGCATTATTAGCTGTGACTTAAGCTCCTGTCTTCCCCCCTTGAGGATGGGCTACGGGGGGTATGCATCATTCTTTTTCTAGCACAAGTCTGTAAATGTATGCAGGCAGACATTCGAAGCTGCTGGAGGAAACGAGGTTATCTGGGGAGTACAGAGGTAGTGGAGGGCGTTGGCTGTGTTGAGGGCTAGCGTCCTGAGCCATGTTAATCTAATGCACCCATGTCAGCAAACATTCCTGGATTACTAGGCAGAGAGGATGAAGGCCCTGCCTACATCTCAGGCCCTGCCAAGAGAGACCACATGTCAACAAGTAGGGGCTAATACCTTCCTGGTGGACACCCAAGTGAAGCTTACCCCGCTCTGTGGATTCAGCGACCCTCTGGGCAGGATGTCTCCCTGCCTTTGTGACTGGCCCCACTCCCACCCCAAACCGCGCATTCACGGCACTTTATTGTAGTTGCCTGTTCACTTGTCCCTCTTCTTCCTTAGGGTAAGTAACTTGTAGACAGGACAGTTATCCTTGAGGAGAAACAAGGAATCTGAACTTTGGCTGAGGACTAGGGACCTTCAGTTGGGGAAGGGGACAGGTGCCTCTGAGGGAAAGAGGAGGTATCTAGGCCAGGGGTCACTGGGGACTGATAATCCAACCAGAGTCTATCCTGTGTCACTCCTGGGAAGAAAAGGAAAAGTGCAAAGTGGCATCGAGTCAGTAGATGACAGGGAAATAAGGGCGATTTGGAAGGCAGGCCCTGCCCGTGGGTTGGTTGTCCCAGTCACACACAGCATCTCTGGATGGGACAGTGACCACACTGGTGGCTTCTGGTCCCCTCGGGTTCTTCTGGGAAGCAAGGTGTGTGTGTACTGAACTGGACCTTCTCCTCCGAGATTTTAGTGGCAGTGGGCACAGCATTCGCTCACGGGGTGCCCTGCAGCTGGCTCTCCTGCTGAGACTGGATTCCCATTCTGATTCCTGACATTTGCAAACCTCTGTGAGAGAACGTATGTTTTTTAAAAATGTTTGGTCGCACTGCGTCTTAGTTGTGGCATGTAGGATCTAGTTCCTCAACCAGCGATTGAACCTAGACCCCCTTGCATTGGGAGCGCAGAGTCTTAGCCACTAGACCACCAGAGACGTTCCAGTGAGAACATGTTCCCATTGCTGCCACACACTGCCTCTCTAGCTGGGAGTCAAGTTGGGAACAGTTTATCCACGAGCCAGCCAATGAGCCCCCTGATTGCTCTTAGGTTGTGGCCTAGGCCTTGGATTCAAGCCCTAGACCCACGCCCAGGGAAGCACATTCTTCGCTGAGTAAGCTGCCACTTGGAGTAGGCTTGACACTTAGGACTAGTTTTTGAGAGCAAACGTCTGTGATTACCTTCTGGGTTCTGTATTTCTTGAAGGATTCCTATGTTACTTATCTGTGCATGGCCTGTTTTCCTTAAGACAGTGGTTCCCGAGTAGGGGTGAGCTTTAGAATTCCTGGGAGAGCTCAGAAAAACACAGATCCCTGGGCCTTCCTCAGACTGGGATTCAGTAGGTGTGGGTGGGCCCGGAGTTTAGATTTCTACCAGATTTCCAGGTGCTGTGGGAGCTGCTGGCCTCCGGAAATGTTGCCTTAGAGCCACAGGACCATGTGACTTTGGAGTCTGGGTCCCTCTTTTCCCCCACACCAGAGTCCCAGTAGCTTTCTTCTGAGATAGTCCATGTGCCCTGATTCAGGCAGTCTGTCTGTGAATCAAAATAAGTAAAGAACAAAACTGATGCCCCATGACTGCATTGCAGCAGTGCTCACCTGGCCTAATGGCGGAGTTATGAGACTGGCTGTCCAGAGACTTTGCCTTACTCTGACCACACCCTCTAGAGTTAGGCTGACAGTTCTGATGAGGCTGTATTGCTGCTGAAGCCCTATCGCCTGCTTTCTCTCGTTGGGATCCTGACACCTCGGGGAGGGGGCAAGTATGCACGGTACCCCCTCCTCGTGAACGAGAGAGGGTTTACCTCGTTCTTGGGATCAGGTGTTTTGACTCCCAGCTTTAGGGCTTTTCCCATGTGGTAGGGACTACTTACCCTGCTTGGCGTGTCCAGATTCACGCAGCTGGCTTCTCCTTTGGTCGGATCCCAGTGGCTCCAGTGCTGTGTTCTTTAGAGGGGGTGGGGTCTATGAGCTGATAACGTTTTCTTTATGCCACTCATTTTTCTTTATTTTTTGTTTTACTATATGGAAAATTTTAATCCTGTTCAGTAAAAGTCACCGTACACAAAATGAACAAAGAAAAACAATGGACTTTTGCAGATTTTAATACGTGCACACGCAGACAGAAGAGCTAGGAAGGGACTAATATTCAAAACATAACAAAGAATCTTCTACAAATCAATAAAAAACCCAAACAACCAAATTGAAAAGTGAACTAGAGAATACCAACAGCAGATTCACAGAAGAAGAACTCTAAATGGTTGATAAAACTAGAAAATAAACATCCCGCCTTACTAGAGCCGAGCACCCACTCTGCCCACCTGTCAGCAGAAGTTAAAGTCTGCTTCGTCAGGTGTTGACCAGATCTTGGAAAAGCGCGAACTACTCTTTTTCAGGGAAGCATTTTTATTAATACATCTTGGAGATGGTATTGATTGTCTCTGACTACAGCTTGAAAAGTGCAAATGACTATAAACCATCAATAGTTGTATAAATTTAATGAACAACATTGGAGATTATTCTGGCAATGACTACTGCAATTCAAAAATTCCACTTCTAGGTATGTATTCTAGAAATATAAGGCAAATGTTCATTGCATCATTGTTTCTAAAATTAAAAATGTTCTAAAATATCCATCAATACAGAATAGGATAATTAAGTTGAGGTATATGTATGTAATAAAGTACTACATGGCAGTTAATTTACATAATAGGAATATGCCTAAATTTCTCAAAAAGTATAGAATAAAAAAATGCAAGTTATTATATATGCAAAACATTATATGATAAATATATAATGTCTAATTTAAATATAACAGGTATGTAAACGTAACATCTGTGATTGTGGAAGCCCTTGAGATTAAGAAAAAAGATAACTTAAATACTAAAGAAAGATTCAACTGAATCTGTGTTGTCTGTTTCATGAGTAATGGAAAAGATCTGGAACAAAGACTACAGGCTGTTGAAATGCGTTAGTTCTATATGGGGATACTTTGATGTTTAATGTATCATTCTCCGTAGTTTTCAATATTTTAAAAATATTTGATTCTATTGTGCAAGTACTTGTTAGGTACTAGTTGCATACTCAGTACACTGCTAAGCAAAAAATAAAAAGAGAAAAGGTAGTGATAAAAGAAATTTTCACGTATTGAGGTATGGGAAGTCATTCTGGCTTATACACGTTAACTTTGAGTTTTACACTGACTAGAATAGCCTTTATGTGGCCTATCAAACATATATACATTGTACATCTGCTTTAATTATTAAAGAAAAGGGCATACTGACCAGAAATAAAGAATGTCCTTGTTAAAAATAAAGATTAAATGCCTCCCTTTCGGGGACATCCTCCTTTGATAATCAGACTCCCTCCCCAGGTGCCAAGGCCACACTGACTCGCTGGGTATGTACCAATTTGATTTTTGAAACCTTGAGGGATTATATTCTTGTGTGATGTTCTTTACTCTGACCAGACATAAAACTGTGCTGAAAACCATGTTTCTCCTGAGCAGCTTCTCAAGAGTAATCAGAGTTTGGCTCAAACAAAACACTTTTCTCTACCTATTATAAGTTGTTTATTGATTGTTTTTGTCAAAGTTACTTGGCATAGTTGGCAGGATATCAGAAAAACCCATATAATGTCACCCAGACTCTGCTTTGGACCAGCAGTTGGTACCAAGCCTGGGCCTCTTGCACCCCTGCTGCTTCTCAGTACCCTTCAGGCGATTCTGTACATTGTTCCTGATATCTGGGTTTCCTTGTATTTTTTTTTTTTTTTTTTTTTTGCTCATGCCATGCAGCATGCACGTGTCCAACTCTTGGTGACCCCATGGACTATAGCCTGCCAGGCTCCTCTGTCCATGGAATTTTCCAGGCAAGAATACTGGAGAGAGTGGCCATTTCCTACTCCAGGGGATTTTCCTGCATTTCAACCTGTATCTCTTGTGTCTCCTGCAATGTCAGGGAGATTCTTTACCACTGAGCCACTTCGGAAGCCCTTAAGACTTGCACTTTATAACAAAATGAATCTAAACAAAAGGGGGAGTACTTCCTTGGTGGTCCAGTGGCTAAGACTCTCTGCTCCCAATGCAGTGGGCCCGGGTTTGATCCTTGGTCAGGGAACTAGATCTCACATGCTGCAACCAAGACCTGGAGCAACCAAATAAATAGGTCAATAAATATTTTTAAAAAGGGGGGAAAATGTGTTTCTAAAGCTTATCAGCACCCGGGCAGGCAGTCATCCATTGGAACTCTGGCTGGCTTCTTCAATTTGTATGGAAGAATACTTATAAGTACTTTCCTAACCCTAAATAGCCAGGATAAAGCTTTTTTGACATTCCAAAACTGATTTCTGCATGCACAACTAAAGAAAGCTGGCTTGATAAACATCTTTTCAAAATTCTGACCCTGAGAGAACAGAAGTACTCCCAGGAGAAAACAAAATTGTAACTCTTATCATGTCCTTGAAATACAAACAGCAGCATTGCCTGAGACTACAGCCTTAGCTCAATGAGTAGAACCTAAAACCAAAGGGGGAGAAAAGCGAGGGAGGCTTTTTCTCTTTTTAAAAAATTAATTAATTTTTGGCTGCGTTGGGTTTTCTTTGCTGTGTGTGCGCTTTCTCTACTTGTGCCTGGGGCTACGCTTCACGGCAACGTGTGGGCTCCTCACTGTGGTGGTTCCTTGCTGCAGAGCACAGGCTCTCAGGTGCGTGGGCTCAGCAGTTGTGGTGCATGGGCTTAGTTGCCCTGCGGCACGTGGAGTCTTCCCAGATCAGGGATTGGACCTGTGTCCCCTGCATTCCCACCAGGGAAGTCCTGAAGAACTTTTAAAATTGAAGTAAGAAAACTGTGAGATCTCTGTGTCTATCTAGATGTATGTATGTCTGTGTGTATGTTATGAATGTGATATGTTTCTACCTCTGGACAATATTATCAATATGAATTTGTAAAAGAGCTTTATTTGATTGACTTAAAAGTGACCTCTTGCATTGTGCTTAGTTGCTCTGTTGTGTCCAGCTCTCTGCGACCTCATGGGTTGTATGTAGCCCGCCAGGCTCCTCTGTCCATGGTCTTCTCCAGGCAAGAATACAGGAGTGAGTTGCCATTCCCTTCTCCAGGGGATCTTCCCGACCCAGGGATCAAACCTGGATCTCCTTCATTGCAGGCAGATTCTTTGCCATCTGAGCCACCAGGGAAGCCCAAGCTCTTACATTATTCAGCCATAAAAAAAATTAAATAATGCCATTTGCAGCAACATGGGTGGGCCTAGAGATTAGTGTATTAAGTGAAATAAGTCAGATAAAGACAAATATCATATGATGTCACTTATGTGGAATCCAGAAAAAACAACACAAATGAACTTACTTACAGAACTGAAACAGTTTCATAGACATCAAAAACAAACTTTGGTACCAAAAGGGAAACGGGGGAGGGATAAATTAGGAGTTTGGGATTAGCAGACATACTGCTGTATATAAAACAGATAAGCAACAAGGTCCTATTGTATAGCACATAAAACTATATTCAATATTTTGTAATAAACCATAATGGAAAATAATCTGAGAAGAATATATACTGTATCTATAGCTATACACCCATATCTCTCTATATATGTGTGTATCTACCTTTGAATCACTTTCCTGTATACCAGAAACTAACACAGTATTATAAATCTATAATACTTCAATTTTTAAAAAGTAAGTATTTCTAAACGTAACATATGGAGAAGGCAATGGCAACCCACTCCAGTACTTCTGCCTGGAAAAATCCCATGGATGGAGGAGCCTGGTGGCCTGTAGTCCATGGGGTCGCTAAGAGTCGGACACGACTGAGCGACTTTGCTTTCACTTTTCACTTTCATGCATTGGAGAAGGAAATGGCAACCCACTCCAGTGTTCTTGCTTGGAGAATCCCAGGGACGGTGGAGCCTGGTGGGCTGCAGTCTGTGGGGTCGCACAGAGTCGGACACAACTGAATCGACTTAGCAGCAGCAGCAGCAGCAGCAAACGTAACATAAAAGTAATCCAAATGCTTAAAGGATCATGTGATCCAGGATTAATCAAGATTAATCTTTAATAAATGGAAACAAGTTTAAGTTGTGGGTTTGATTAATGCAGACATGTCTTTAGGGTCATCAGCATTAAGTATGATAACTTTTATTGTACGCCTGGAGGAGGGCACAGCAACCCACTCCAGTATTCTTGCCTGGCAAATCCCATGGCCAGAGGAGCCTGGCAGGCTACAGTCCATAGGGTCTCAAAGATTCACATATGACTAAAGCGACTTGGCACAAGTTTGCTGAAAGTCAATAAGTTCATGTTATCTATGTCACAAAATTTCTCAGCAAGAAAATTAACTTGGTGTGATGATATTTTCACAAGTAATGAAGTAGAGATAAATGAGATAAAAGTTTTAGGTGAACTCTTAAAGAATGATTATGTTTTATGGGATGTCTAAATGTAGTTCCTCCAGATTTTTGGTAATTTAAAACTCCAGAGTTTTGTTAAATTAGGATAGATGATGGGAATTTTTTTTGATATCCAGATCATTTCCAATTAAGATAAAAGTACCAAAACCTTCATTGGTAAACATGTCTAAATTTACCTAGTTTGTTGTCTTACAAGAGAAAAAAACTAAAGATATTCAGGTTTATTAGACACGTCTCACACCACATAAAAGAGAAATTATGCTATGAGGAAAAGGTATGTTTTTAAAGGTTATGGAGTATATTCTTAGGTTTGCTAATCAGGAAATACTGGTATGACAGAGTCAATTACTTGCTTCCTGATTTTCACTAAAGTTTTTTAAGGTTTAAAAATTATAATCTATGTAAGTAAAGATACTAAAATAATAAAGTAAGCATTTCAGTTATAAAAAAGTAGTCTATCTAATGTTGACAGAAAATATAAAAAATGAAATATCTTTGTTTAGGAGAAAAAAAAGGAGTATAATTTTGTCATAGAATGAGTTGTTTCTGGGTGGAAAAAAAGGACAAATAAATAATGAATACAAGCAGTGATGTAAGGTTATAGAAAAGAAAACTTGAGAATTTTGTATGTGGTCATAATTAATTAAAATTAGATTGTATTTAATTAGGTAAATAAAATGTGTTATTAAAAGTAAGCTGAAGCAAGACTGCATTTGGTTTTCTCTCTGCTGAGAGAACAAAATTCTCTTGCAGTGCCACTCTTGATAACAGATGGTGTGAATTTCCTTGCCTTTATATGATCTATACTTGCTTTTGAAATCTTTTGTCACTTTGGTTAAGTAAATAAGTATTGTTTCACAGTAGCCTATGATCCTATTTGACCAAGTGTTTTGAAGCTTTCTGATATTTTTGACAAACATCTAGAATATCAAATTCTCATTAAAGTTCTTTTGACCTCCAGCTAACTTTGAGGTGCTTCATAGGGCCCCTGAGTCATCTCAGAAAAATATTAACCTAACTAAGCTTATTTGGTAGATTAAATTATGTAGGAAGCACTGTCAAATAAGACGTACCATTAAGCCTTCTTTATGTTATGTCTATGTAAGTATATGTATTATATGTATTTTAGAAATTACATGAAATTCCTGGAAATCATACATGTTCTGACATAAAATGCTATCTGTCATCAAAATTGAGGCTCCCATTAAAGAACTGAACCCGAGTATTTGGGAAATGCCCTCACTGACTTTCATGCCAAGGCAATGACGACTGACCATAGAGATGATGGCACATGTAGATAAAGTCCGTCCTGCTTCTACAGAACATTAACCCCTCATTGTCAAACTTCTGCCATCCTGAAGTCCTTAGGACAGTCTGCTCCTAAATCAGAAAAATTAGATGGTAACGATAGCTGTGAGTTGAGCAGCTGGGGCTTCAGGAAACCCAAGATGCCTGCTTGGCTCCTCCTGACTCCCTGGCAAACACTGCTTTTCATTTGGGGGGTTAAAGCCTTCCTTTGCTGCAAGGCTAATGCCCTCACAGAGACAAATAAGCTGATAGAAATTGTGTTTTCCACTTAGGGTTATGCTTTCCACAATCTCCAGTGATCAAGGCACCCACTTTATTGGGCAAATCATACTAATCTTAACAAAAACCTCACGAACTTCTTAAAATTATCGCTGTGACTGTGCTCCTCAGTTATCAGGCAAAGTCAAAACAGTAATGGAGAAACTGGACTCAAGTAGAACAAAAATTAATTACCTTGGATTAAATGAACTGATAAATATGAAATATAAATAAAATTTGTGTGACTTTTTGTCTGAAATATTACTAAATTTTAATCTTCAAGATAAGGGGATCTTTTGCTTTAAGCTAATTATGACTTACAGCAATTTGGTAAATTGCACATTTGTAAACAGATTTGAGGGTTTCCCAGGTAGCTTAGTGGTAAAGAATCTGCCTGAAATGCAGGAGACACAGGTTCAATCCCTGGGTTGGGAAGATTCACTGGAGAAGGAAATGGCAACCCACTCCAGTATTCTTGCCTGGAAAATCCCATGGACAGAGGAGACTGGTGGTCTACAGCCCATGGGGTAGCAAAAGAATCAGACATGATTTAGTGACTAAACAAACACACAGACTGGAAGCATTTATCTTTTCTCTCTACCTGTTGTTTCGTTGCTAAGTCATGCACTAGACTTGGTCTGTAGAAAGGACTGCTGATTAAACAACCATGACTGCATTCTGTTTGCTGTGTGCTAAGTCACTCAGTCGTGTCTGACTCTTTGCGATTCTATGGACTCTAGCCCGCCAGGCTCCTCTGTCCATGGGATTCTTCAGGCAAGAATACTGGAGTGGGTTGCCGTGTCCTCAACCAGATCTTCCTGACCCGGGGATCGAACCCAAGTCTCTTGTGTCTCCTGCATTGGTGGGTGGGTTCTCTACCATTAGCACCATCTAGAAAGACTGACTATGTTCTATTGATGGATTATCTTCTTGCTAGGAATGACTTACAAGAAACTCCCATTGACAATGCTGGTCTGATTTGGTTTACTGATGGGTCCTGCTTAAAAGATGAACAAGAATATTCAGTTCAGTTCAGTCGCTCAATCGTGTCCGACTCTTTGCGACCCCATGAATCCCAGCACGCCAGGCCTCCCTGTCCATCACCAACTCCCGGAGTTCACTCAGACTCAACGTCCATCGAGTCAGTGATGCCATCCAGCCATCTCATCCTCTGTCGTCCCCTTCTCCTCCTGCCCCCAATCCCTCCCAGCATCAGAGTCTTTTTCAATGAGTCAACTCTTCGAATGAGGTGGCCACAGTACTGGAGTTTCAGCTTTAGCATCATTCCTTCCAAAGAAATCCCAGGGCTGATCTCCTTCAGAATGGACTGGTTGGATCTCCTTGCAGTCCAAGGGACTCTCAAGAGTCTTCTCCAACACCACGAGAATATTACCAAGCTGTAAATATAGTAACGTCCAACGTGCACATAATTGAAAACTCTTGTTTACCGGAAATGAGGTCAGTAAAATCAGCTGAATTAACTGCTTTAATTCAAGCTTGTCAACTAGCTAAAGACCAGGTAGCAACTATTTATACTGATAATTCTTATACATTTGGAGTGGCCCGTGACTTTGGGATATTATGGCAACAATGAGGTTTTTTTACCTCTTCGGGACAACCTACCAAAAAAAAAAAATGGTAAACGAGGGCTACCTTGGTGGCTCAGTGGTAAAGAGTCTGCCCACCAGTGCAGGGGACGTTGTTTGATCCCTGATCTGGGAAGATCCCACTTGGCGTGGGGCAGCTAAGCCTGTGCACCACAACTGTGAGCCTGAGAGCCGCATCTGCTGAGCCCACGTGCCACAGCCATGAAGCCTGCACGCCCTAGAGCCCGTGCTCGGCAACAAGAAAAGCCACCACAACGAGAAGCCCTTGCACTGCTGCTAGAGAGTAGCCCCCACTCTCCACTAGAGAAAAGCCTACGCAGCAAGGAAGCCCCAACAGAGCCATAAATCAATGATAATGGGAAACGGCTTGCAAAGTTATTAAATGCTATAAAATTACCAAAAGAGTTACCACCTATTAAAGCCCCAGGACATTTGAAATCGAAGGCTATGGAAACTAAAGGAAATCAGCTTGCTGGTACGGCCACCAACAGCAAGCAGCTCTAAATAATCGTTCTGTCCAGCGTTGAGAATGTCCACCGCTCTCTGTCAACCCTGCTCACTCAGTGAAGGATTTCCTTCTGCAAGCTCAAGAAACTGCCACTGAAGAACAGATGTGGTAATAAAAAAGAAGAAATTTTTTTTTTTTCTCTAATTTTATTTTATTTTTAAACTTTACATAATTGTATTAGTTTTGCCAAATATCAAAATGAATCCGCCACAGGTATACATGTGTTCCCCATCCCGAACCCTCCTCCCTCCTCCCTCCCCATACCATCCCTCTGGGCCGTCCCAGTACACCAGCCCCAAGCATCCAGCGTCATGCATCGAACCTGGACTGGCAACTCGTTTCCTACATGATATTTTACATGTTTCATTGCCATTCCCCCAAATCTTCCCACCCTCTCCCTCTCCCACAGAGTCCATAAGACTGTTCTATACATCAGTGTCTCTTTTGCTGTCTCGTACACCGGGTTATTGTTACCATCTTTCTAAATTCCATATATATGCGTTAGTATACTGTATTTATGTTTTTCCTTCTGGCTTACTTCACTCTGTATAATAGGCTCCAGTTTTATCCACCTCATCAGAA